>NW_006787415.1:249283-265730 GCF_000442215.2 Lipotes vexillifer
AGAGGGAAGACCAAGACAGGGGTAGGGGTTTAAGAGATACAAACTGCTATGTATAAAATAAATAAGCTACAAGGATATATTGTAAAGCACAGGAAATATAGTGAATATTTTATAATAACTTTAAATGGAGTAAATCTATAAAAATACTATGTTGTATACCTGAAAATAATATAATATTGTAAAGCAACTATACTTTAATTTAAAAAGTAATGGGATGCCTATACAGGGCTTACCCACATAAACCCCCCATGGGTAATCTTCTATACTTTCTGTTTACCTTTCTGCTAGTTGATTGGAGAGGACCCACAAACACCTGAAGGGTTGAACTTGAAGTTCTGAATGACCACACAGAATGTCCCCCCACCCCACAATGAAAACTCACACTGGACTGTGGTATGAACTAGAATAAATATATATTGTCTTTAGCTACTGAGAAAAAATGTAATTAGGATCAAAAGAGATGTATACATTGAGCTGTATGGGTAGTAAGAGAAGGAAACAGGTCACCCTGAGAGGGATTCTTGATGGAACAGCCCTTTGAAGGTGACCTTGAAGCATCAGCAGGGCCTAGGTAGGTGAGATTGGGTAGTGGAGTATAAAGGGAAAGATTCATTATAGGCAGGAGAAATTCGGGAAGAAAAGGTACAGAGAACACTATGGAGGTGGTTTGAGGGAAGGAGTTGTCTTGATTCAGCTGGGAATATTGGTTAGGGTTTTAGGTAGGCAGAATTCTAAAATACCTACCCCTTCAAAGATTTCTTTTTCTAATCCTTGGAACCTGTGAATATGATGAGATATCACAATTATGAATATGTTATTTACATGGAAAAAGGGACTTTGCTGCCTTTCAGCTTTCACTTTACCTTCTTGGTGGTCTTCAGTCACAGCTGCAGCCTCCAAGCTGGATTTCCAGGAGTCTGTCCTTCTCTAACCTTCTGCTCAAATATAGAGAGAAGCTCTTCTATTTTTTCCATTAGCAGTTTACATGGGCTGGAGCTTCAAAATGACTCGGGAAAAATGAAAAATATAGAGAAAGTATAAGCAATATAGCCATTTTGGTGTGCAGAGCACACAATTCTGAGTCGATAACTACAGAGTGCACCACTTTGCATTCTGTCTGGAGTCAAGTGCAGGCACCCATAGTTTTCAGGAAACTTCCTCACATCCCGGCCTTCACATCCCTGTGGTTACAACGATCATAATGCCTACCATTTGGTCAAGGTCCTATAAAGATATTAGAATAAGTATTGTCTTGTAAGCATTGATCTTAATAAACAAAGACTTCATTGTTTTCTGATTTAAAAAACAGTACTGTTTTATTGTGTAACACTTGAAAATGAGATTAAATTAGAAGGAAGAGGGACTTCCCTGGTTGTGCACTGGTTAAGAATCTGCCTGCCAATGCAGGGGACACGGGTTCGAGCCCTGGTCCCAGAAGATCCCACATGCCACAGAGCAACTAAGCCCATGTGCCACAACTACAGAGCCTGTGCTCTAGAGCCTGAAAGCCACAACAACTGAGCCTGTGTGCCACAACTACTGAAGGCCACGTGCCTAGAGCCCATGCTCTGCAAGAAGAGAAGCCACCACCATGAAAAGCCTGCGCACTACAACGAAGAGTAGACCCCGCTCACAGCAACTAGCAGGCAGCAACAAAGGCCCAACGTAGCCAAAATAAATAAATAATAAACAAATAATAAATATATTAAAAAAAGATTACATTGGAAGAAAATTAAAACCCCCATAATCTCACCATCTGTTTATACATAGATATATATATATATATTTTTTTTTTTTTTTTCTGCGGTATGTGGGCCTCTCACTGCTGTGGCCTCTCCCATTGTGGAGCACAGGCTCCGGACGAGCAGGCCCAGCGGCCATGGCCCACGGGCCCAGCCGCTCCACGGCATGTGGGATCCTCCCAGACCGGGGCACGAACCCGTATCCCCTGCATCGGCAGGCGGACTCCCAACCACTGCGCCACCAGGGAAGCCCCATAGATATATTTTTAAAAACATAGAATAGTACTATTTGGATACTAGCTCTCTTCTCTTAATTACAGATTGGATAGCTCGATTTTTCTTCCATCGTTAAGATCAGGGGAGATGGAGTAACTTCTGTGTCCCTTGGGACCTCAATTCTTATATCCTAAAGTCAAGAATCTAAAACATTACTTCATCCACCTGTTAAGCCTCCTATCTCTTACCACAGAGGTGTGGCTTTGTTGTTATGGGCCTTTCAGCAGAGGATGCAAGCATGTTTAATTTAGTCAGCATAATGTTTAAGACAGTTGAATTTAAATACTTCTCAGTAGAAGTGTGTACTGCCAGAATCACACATTCACTTCACCTATCTAGCTCCTAATGGCATTGGAGATTGTGACCATTACCTTAAGAAGATCATCTAAAACAAGGAGTAATCTTAAATAACAAAATAACTAGTCTTCTTACAATATGAATGATATAAATATAGGAGATTGTTCCCTTCATATAAACCTACTCTCCCATTATATATTAGGGAGGAAATATTAATGAAAATAATGGCCCATTATGGAAGAAGCCCACAACTGTGGCACAGGTATGGTTCAAATTTGAAGGCTGTGAAGTGGTCGTCCTATACCTATGCCTTCAGAGTTCTCTGTCAGCTGCCAAGAGAGAGATAAAAGTTTTCATATCCTACAGGTCTATGTTAAAATACTAATGGTTGTGGATGGAGTGACACACAAAGGCACTGATGTGCACTAACATATACTGAAGTTTAGTTGATTATATTAGTACATGTCATCTAGGATAACAAAGAGAGCTAGAGAAAATGGAACCCAAGATGAAAGAACAAAGGAAGAAAGGGTCCAGATTGTGGTGCACTGTCTGAAGTTACATCCAAGCTGAGCCTCACAGTGAGGGACTTAAAGAGGTTAAATAATGAAAGGGAAACAACCAGGAATGCTAGACATAAATCTCACTTACTACAGTGTTTTGCTTGAATTCAGTTCTGTTTCCCAGGCCTTTACAGTTTGTTCTCCAACCTTTCTGGTCAAAAGAATCGTTATTCCACCAGTGATGATAATGGTTCCAAAGAACAAACTATCAGATGCTCCCCATCCACCCCTCTAGTTTTGAAATATGCCAGAATATTCTTGGTTTGTGCTAGGATGAATAAATGGATGAGGGGAATGAAGCATTACTGACTGGAAAATGATTTTTTAAATGTAGCCAAAGAGGCATAATTTTCTTTGTTCTCAAGAGGTCATTCAAAGAAGACTGAAAGACAAATAGATTATCTTTCTTCTAAAGGGACTGTAGCAGGGGCATTCCATAAAGAGAGTCCATTAAAGCTATTTGATCTAAAATGTCCTTTTACTGGATATTAGTTAAAAATATTAGAAATATACAATTGCAATATTTTCTTTCACAGTTTAAAGTTTTTCTAGATTATAGTTTAAAACATTATGTTCTCTTGGGACATTCAAAGAATTTTTAGTGAAACATCTTAAATTAATCATTTTGAATATTTTCATCAAATTGGGTTTGGTTATTTTACTCCAAATTATAAATTAAAAAGAATGTTTTTAGAGCTCGAATTTATGTAATTCTAGCTCGGTTTTCCTTGGGATGAACCTGCATGAAGTATATTCTCCATATTTTTAATTATTATTCTATTATTTTCATATCACATTTGGTTTTCATACAGTCTTCTAGAGTCTAAAATAAACAGATTGTGTTTCTGTAATCTGTAATTGTCTTTGTGTAATATTATAAAAACCTTTTTATTTTTCATTCATTTAAAAAATTTCAAACAAGTCAATCCACCAACTTACACTTCTTTAATCGAAAATCAGTAATAACAATGGAATTTGCTTTAAAAATCATCTTTACCCAGGGCTTATTTTCCTAAGAAGTCATATTTTCTGAGCATTTTTAAAAACTCCTATAGAAGTAATATCTATATATTACTACATAGCTATATGTGTAATACTATGGAAGGTGAGTTTCAATGTGCATTATAGCCATGAAATAGCTTGCTCATTGATAGAAATAATCCAGAATATATTATAGTATTTTACAGGAAAAATTCAGTTTAATTCTTTATGTTAAAGAGAGCAGTGTAATTTAGAAGGGAGAAAATTTTCCTCTTACATCCTCGCATTTACTTCTAAATTTCATGACACAGGATAAATTTGTCACCATGTGTTGGAAACATTACATACAATGGAGGACTTCTGTTGTAGAAGCTACTCACTCATACTTGCTCCTTTTCCTCCAGGACACACAGCTGTCCTGTATATCTTGCTGTTCTTTGCAGTTTAATGTCTCCAGGCAACTGAATTCCGTCTAATACCGCATGGATAGAATTGATGTATACCTCTTTCAGGCCTGGTCCACTAAAACCTCTTGTACTATTTCCCATTCTTATTCTCTTCATCAGTTTCCTGGGTGTATGCAGAAAATCCAGCAGGGGATTCCCAGGCCTTAAGGAAAGACTGAGCCACATAATGGAAAAAGCCTTGGTTCCTGGATGATGCTGACCAAGAACTCACAATTCAACTCTGTATGAGTGACAGAAGAACTTATATTTTGTACACCACTGAGATTTGAGGATTTATTTACTAGTTAATTTACTTACTCTAGCTAATACAGATTAGACACAAGGATTAGAATCTCTGATATGAAGTTCTGAGATCTTGAATTTTACTTTTTCAGTAAACTTACATCAAAGTTAAGGAAACTGGGTTTCTACCTGGCTATGGGCAATTTGGTTTTCTCTTTCCAAGGGAAAACTGGTAAACTTTAGACATGTAAAAAAGTTTTTTTCATCTCTCAACAGTCAGTAAAAATTAAGAAATATAAAAAACATATACTAGATCTAAATCAACATCAAGAATTATTTAAGAAAAGGAGAAACTCAGCAAAATAAGTTAAATTGACAATAGTCAAAAATAATCTTATTTTTCAGTAAGTTGTGTGCAGAGGAATATTAACCTAAATCCACGCTCTGCTTGTGGTTCATAGGAGATGAAACAGTGCTATTAAAATTCAATTTGGTTCTCAGAGGCAACCAGAGCAGAGCAAGAAAGCTGAACATTGTCTGGGTGTTCATTAAATACATCAGGACATTTTGCTCCCTAGCATATAAGTTTCAGGTTTAGTTTCTTTAAAGAGGGGCGAGAACTTAAAGAGAGTTGTGACGGAATCTGAGTGCAGAATCTTTCTGCATTTTTGTTCCAATCTTATTCCATTTTATCACTTACATTTAAATTAACAATATCTTTTTTATAGTGACTTCCAATTATTGAAAAATTACTTAACTAACTTTCAAAGAAGCAATGATTTTTTGCATTCATTTTTCACTGGTTTACATAATATTTGACAAAACTGTGTTTGCATAGTCACAGGAATAATAGGTTTTGTAGCAGAATGTTTGATTGCTGGTAACCACCCATGTGGTAGAAGCCAAATTGTGTGACCATGGCAGAGACTGGCTTTGTAGCAGTGAGTGTTCAGTAGGATACTGTAGGAGAGAGGCTACTACTTCTTAACATTAAGCTTGGGAAAATGGTCTTTAAGGAGAGGGTACAAGGAGAAAATTTCTTAGGAGAGCACACTGGGTGCTGTGAATAGCCATCTCTCCTCTCAAAGGTGTAGGGATGGGGCTGTATTGCCTCTTTAAGTATCAGATGTAGAGAGGAGGTTTGAATGAGACCATTCTAAGAGTGAAGTCTTACTCTCACCTGTGAAATCCCTAGAATGAGTGATATCAGGCATCATGCTGGCAATTAGCAATGGAGAGTGGCCTCATTCAAGGTCTTGCGTTCGGATTTTCTTGGGGCTAGGGAATGTTACCCGTGAATAAGGTGTGGAGATGAAAGTCAACACAAGGAAGGTCCTAAGAGGGCATCCCCTAGACTGAGGGATGAACAGATTTTTGCAGAAGGCAGCTGAAGATACCATCATATTTCTATGAGCTGAGAAGGGGCTACAGAAAGGGCAGAAGATGCCTTAATTGTAAATCAGAGTTTTAATTATTAAAAGGTTCTGGACATTTTAACATCTCTCTTGAGACTATTACTTCCAAGGACAGGGAAAACCTAGCCCCACCAAATAAAATAAGAGACAGTGGGAGACAAAATAATGTTTCAGTATTATATCCCCATAATAAGTTGTGTTTCAACTTACTGAATACAACTCTACCCAATACAGCATTAAATGCTGGTTTTCAATAATCAAATACATTAAACGGTCTAGAATAGTGATACATACTTAGAAGTCTGTCACAGGAATAAACCTACAGTATCTATTTATATTTTCAAAATTTAATTGTCATTTTACTTTCTTAAAAGTTCAAATATTGAACTCATTGGATGTTATATACAGAATAGCCCGAATGACTAGTCAAAATAGCCTAAGTGAGTAAGATAAAACTAAATGTCAATGACTAATATCTAAGATAACTGGTTTATTTTTCATTTCTAATCCAACTTTTTTTCATCTCTTCATAAAACCAACACTCTTCACCTCTAGTAGCATCATGTTTTTTTACGTTTGAGTCCCATTTTTAGTATGATCATATCTGCTGAACATATATCATGTCTTGCATTTCAATTAGACATTGAGGCAGAACCTCACTATCATAAATATCTCATAATGATAACCTCTTTTCCATTAGTGTCTTGGGATGATCTGTCATTGTGTAGACTTACTATGTTTAAGTACAGTTACAGCAACATTAAGACAATGTTTTATTTCTATGAAACATCTGCATCTTCTCATTCACAGTTACTTGCTGGCTCCTTGTTTATTTATTATTTTTTAATTACCCAGAGGCTATCCATGGTAATTTGCCTCTATATTTTCCTAGTGATAAATCCCAATACTTCAGCAACCTCATATTTGAGCACATTAATTGCATCTTTGTTAATAGATTTCTTATCACAATATGTTTCTTATATTTGTTCAGGTGCCAATTTCTTTAATTTCCTTAATAACAGAGAATTAATTGCTGCTGTTCTTCTTGCTAATATAATTCCCTATTATTTTATAACTGACTTGGAAGTAATATTTTCTTTTTATTACTAGGTGAAGGATCTAATGTACACTGTTAACTCTTAGTAGATTAGAGTCTCAGGATTTGCATAAAGTGAAGTATATAAATCTAGAAAAGAAAGGTAACGTAAAAGGCAGATGTCTATAGACATGACCATCAGAGTATGAATCTTTGTGAACTTAGAGTCTGCTAGAGAAGGAAGGGACCCAAAAGCACAGGGAAAGCATAGACAGGACACCAGGGCTCACTTAAGGGAAAGGAAGGTTTACAGCTTTTAAGAAAAGGGGATGACAGAAAAAGGGAGGTGGGGAAATCTTTAACAATTCAGATACACAGATTACAGGTTCTGAAATTTATTTAAGGAACATGAATCTAAAATTTGTGAAAATATTCTACCAGTAGTCATGATTTTAGGATTGTCTTCACTGTCATCAATTTTCCTGTTATAAGTAGAAGCTTTATCATTTTGAAAGGAAATGGAACATTTATGGAACAGAATAGGAGACTGTAGGTAAGTTGTAATTGCTCAGGCAAGAAAGACAAGCAGGGACTCCCCTGATGGTCTAGTGGTAAATAATCTGCCTTCCAATGAAATGGATGCAGGTTTGATCCCTGGTTGGGGAACTAAGATCCCACATGGCACGGGGCAGTAACTAAGTCCACACCCCACAACTACTGAGCTAGTGCATCTCAACAAGAGAGCCTGCGTGCTACAAAACTACAGAGCCCACGTGCTCTGGAGCCCTAGCATCACAACTAGAGAGAAAAAAGCCGCACACCACAACTAGAGAGGTAGCCCGCCAAAACTAGAGAGAAGCTCGGGTGTCGCAACAAAAAAAAAGATCTTGCATGCCTCAATGAAGATCCCGCATGTCGCAAGTAAGGCCCAATGCAGCCAAAAATAATAAATAAATAAAAATTAGTTAATTTAAAAAAAAAGAAAGGCAAGCAGAATTTGCAACTTAAAGAGCACTATTGACAGTTAATTTCAAGGGGCACAATGGTAAAATGGAAAGGGTGTGGAGTAGAGTTCTTATGGCTCCTCTACAGCAGGTTACCCAAAGCACAAGCTGAGTAAATTGCTTAAATTTTCTGGGCCTCAGATGCCTCAGGTAGAAAATGAGAGATTCTGTCTAAATATCTTTCAGGTCCTTTAAGGATGCGTTTTGAAATCATAAAAGAAAACACTGCAGATCTTCATCAACATGCATTTACAAGATGTTCTGTTAGAACCCTAAAAATGAAAGGAGATTATTTAAAGAACATGTACACAGTGGCACCACAGTGTAAATTTATTCAGACCATGTAAATCATTTGTGTCTTACTGCTTATGTAAGATAGCACTACTGGTCAAACCTGTAACTCTGGCATGACTTTTTACTTGTAGTTAAGAAAGTGGACTATCTCACAGTGCTCCCATCTTATACAATGAGACGGGATTCAACTTAGCACAAATTTCTCTGTGGAAAGTTGCTGAGTCCAAAAGGTGATGATTTGATTATTCATTCTTGACTTTAAATTTGTGTGTGTGTGTGTGTGCTCACATGTGCATGTGTGTATAATTCCTATTATGGATCTATTAGAATAACTAAAATCAAAAACACTGACAACACCAAATGTTGGCAAGAATGTGGAGCAACGGGAGCTCCCATTCATTGCTTGTGGGAATGCACAATGGTACAACTACTTTGGAAGACAGTTTGGCAGTTTCTTAAAGCTAAATATACTCTGACCATAGGATCCTACAATCATGCTCTTTGGTATTTACTCAAATTAGTTGAAAACTTGTATCTATACAAATATTTGCATGTTGATGTTTATGACAGCTTTGTTCATAATTGCCTCAAATTGGAAGGAACTAAGATGTCCTTCAACAGGTAATTCAATAAATAAACTATGTTATATCCACACAATGGAATATTATTCAGTACTAAAAAGAAATGAGTTATCAAACCACAAAGGCATGGAGGAATTTTAAATACATATTACTAAATGAAGGAAGCCAATCTGAAAATCAACATACTGTATGATTTCAAATATATGATATTCTGGAAAAGGCAAAATTGTGGAAACAGTGAAAGTATCAGTGGTTTCCAGGGGTTAAGGGAGGTGAAATGGATGACTAGGTGAAGCACAGAGGATTTGGGGAGCAGTGAAACTATTCTATATGATTCTATAATGGTGGGTACACGTCACTGTACATTTGGCAAAACCCATAGAACTACAACGCCAGGAGTAAACCTTAATTTAAAAGTATTTATTGACAGTGGTATCAATGTTGGTTCATCTGTTGTAATAAATGTACCACTCAGGTGAGGAGATGTTGATAGTTGGGGAGGCTGTATATGTCGGAGTGGGCATATGAGAATTCTCTGTTTTTTTCTCTCAACTTTGCTGTGAACCTAAAATTGCTGTAAAAATAAATTATATTTAAAATAATTTCTCCATTTTAGTAAATGGAAATTCCATCCTTATCCTTGTTCAAAAAACCACAACAAAAAAACTCCTAGAACCCTAGCACCAAAGTCATTCTTGATGTTTATTCTGTTTATATACTATATCCTATCCATCAGCAAATTCTGTTGGCTCTATATTTAAAATTTACTCAAAATCCACCTACTTCTCACCACCTCCACTGCTACCACAACAGTCCAGCCCATCACAATCTGTTGCATGGATTATTATAAAATCACTTTCTAAAAGGTCTTCCTGTTTTACTCTGCCCACCCTTCCCTAAAAGCCATAAACGTGTCCCTCTTAAAATAGATTACAGTAGACAAAAAAAAATTGATAGGTATAGAGAAAACATTTGACAAAGCCAATCACCATTCATAATAAAAACTTTCAACAAACAAAATAGAACTTCTTTAACCAGAAAAAATACATTTACAAAAAACCTACATCATACTTAATGGTGAAATGCTGAATGCCTTTCCTCTAAGATAGGGAAAAATACGAAGATGTTCACAGTCACCACTTCATTTCAACATTATATTGGAGGTTCTAGCTGGTGCTAGATTAATTAAGCAAGAAAAAGAACTAATCATTCAGATTGAAAAGGAAGAAATAAAACTCTTTATGCACGTGACATAATCTTATACCTAGAAAATTCTAAGGAATCTATTTTTAAAAACTACTAGAATTAATAAATGGGTTCAAATAAATGGGTTCAGTAAGTTTGCAGAATACAAGATCAATACACAAAAATCAGTTGTATTTCTGTATACTGGCAATGAATAATCCTAAAATTAAGAAAATTCCATTCACAGTAGAATCAAAATATGACCACATCATATTTCAGTTCAGAAACCTCCAACAGTTTCCTTCCATAGAGTAAAATTCCAATGTGCTCATCATGCCTTGTAAGGCTCAGCAATAATCTTACTTCCAGCTACTTCTCTAACCTCATCTCTTTCCATTGTCCCTCTCATTCACTCTGCTTCAGTCCCATTGACCTCTTTTCTGCTCTTCAAGTGTGGCAGGTATGCTGCTTGGAACTCTTGCTTCACAGATAGATGCATGGTCTGCTTCTTCACTTCTTCCTGCTACTTCATCTTTGCTCAAATGTCAGTGTATTAGAGAGGGTCTCTCTCATCAGAGACACAAAACAATACCCCTACCTCCATCCTCATTGCTCTTTATCCCCTTACATTTCTGTACATACGCATACGCGCGCACACACACACACACACACACACACACACACACACACTTATTATCCTACAGTATTTTGAAAACTTGCAAGTTTATAGACAAGCTGCAAGAAAGGTCAGTCGACACCTTGTGCTGTTCACCTGGTTTTACCTACTTCCATGTGCATTTCCCAAGAACAAGGTCATTCTCTTAATAATCACAATAAAATTATCACTCTCAACAAAAAAATTATATTGGTCCCATGCTATTATCTAATCTTCAGTCCATATTTAAATTACTCAGTTCCAATAACTTTATTTATATCTATTTTTTCTTCAATCTAGGATCCCAGCAAGAATCACGTATTACATGTTATTATATCTTTAGTCATCTTTAATCTAGAACAGTTCCCCAGCTTCTTTTTGTCTTTCATTTTATTAACAATTTTTGAACATACCCTTTAATTTTAATGTGTTTAATCATTTTCTCATAATTAGAGTCCTGTTCAACATTTTTGGCAGGAATATCACACAGGTAATGCCCCTGTCTCAAGTCAGGAGAATGTGATGCTGCCTCATTTTCCTCATTTTCTTGCTTGTTTATCTTTCTCCCTATTAGAATATAAGCTCTATAAAAGCTGAAGGTGTGCCTTCTTTGTTCACCCTTTCATCCCTAGATCTCATAGGTGCTTGGTAAATATTTGCTGAATGGATGAATGAGTCCACAACCCACCAGTTTTGTATCCAACAGGACAGCTGACTGCCCCAGTTTGCCATCAGGCAGTAGCAGGCAGCAGGCCCACTGACTCGTTACCCCACATACTGAGATGGCTAAGAGGTCCTAGAATGGGGGGCTGCCTCAGAATCTGTGATATCCGTTTAGACAAACATTGTTGATCATGTGTCTAAACATATGTATATCCATTTTTACATTACATCCATATGCTACTGTACTCTTCGTCTCTATTAGGTGCATAGTAAATGGATACATAAAGGTTTTTTTTTAATAGGTTAAAAAGTAAATATAGATAGAAATTGTACTGTTTTCTTTCCAGACCCCAACATCTTGTTTTCCCATTCCTGGGAGGTGGGCGGCCCACAAACTTCCTTTTGAAGAGCACTATTTTAACCTTTCCTTGTGCAGAGAGGTTTTAGTGTTTTGAGTGTCCATAGGAGTCTCTTCACTGTTCAGAATTTTGAAAGGGGTCCCAAAATTCTTAGTGAGCTTCTGGAAAATTGTATGTTGCCTTGTCCTGTCAAATACCAGTCGTATCTGTTGAGGCCTTCCTAAGAGACTCATAAAAGTTGCTCAAACTTGATAATATTTACGATAAAGATGCTCAGAATCCCAATTTTTGACTTCTAGACATTCAGCCAGGAAATTTCTTTAGTTCTTGGAAAATGGTAAATTCTCAGAGGATAGCCCTTCCAGACCAGGCTTTAAATGATGCAGCTCAAAATGTTACTAGGAATCTGAATCATCTAGCATGCCTTTGAAAATCAGTCCCATAATTATCTGAAGGGCTCCTTTAATTAAATCCATGTTTCAGGATGCTTAATCCAAACTGAAACATTCCAGAAGTGTACTTACCGAAAATAATATATTGTGACTGTTTAAACCCCTGTTGCTTTAAATCAGCTACACTATAGTTGGTCCTCCGGTATCAGGGTCTTTGTTCCCAATTCAAAGTCTCATTTAAGAAGGATAGCTTCCCAAAGTGTAACATCAATTCATGTTATTGTTTCTTTACAATTTTTTTGCATGGTATGTCCATATGTACCCTCCTTTTCTTATGAAATTACGTAAATTATGTTCGTCTTCAAGGCCTTGGAAATTTACATTTTCATTATGCTTTAAAGTTATTCTTCACCACAATTCTGTGATTTAAGGCACTGTTGCTTAATAAATAATCAAATCACCTTTGAAGGTGCAAAGACCAAGCCTTCCAGAAAAGTTAAGTCACCTTCCTTGTGAAACACAGATTTTCTGGGAAACTAGGATTTTGCTTCATCTTCTGAATCATGTGTCCTTCAATATGCGCAATGTTATTTACAGTGGTTGGGTGTCGGGTGAATGCATCACGCCATTTGTTTAAATTATGGAAATTGTTTCTTAATATTTTTCTTCATAACATTTTTCAATAAAAGCTTAACATTTTGAAATTTCAAAATGCTTCAATGATATACATTTACTTCAAATGAGTGTACAACTCTTAAGGGGACGAAAGATCCAGTCAGTATTATAAATTATGTTTGGCAAATGTTATTGGAGAACATTTAAGACATTTTAGCAATAATTCCACTCAATCTTTTATTTGGGACACATTATCATTTTCCTTGTGAGTCTGTGAGTGATTAAAGGTCTTTTGGCCCATCTCATTAGACAGAAATTGTTGACCCTATAAACAAGACATTTTAAAAGACAGATGTCCAGAGATTCATAAGCAAAAAATAAAAAAGAAGTCATGAATTTAAAAGCATACACTCATATTTTTTATGTGTAAACAACAGCTGTGGTTGTTGGCATCTGCTCTGGGTATGCAGCATTAAACTTTACAGTTTTCTAAGCATCTCAGGTACCATTTTATACCATTCAGTTGTATCCAGCTTTCCATAATTGCTGGCAGTACATCCTTTGGAATGTCTGCTCTACTCAGGGGATGATCTGGTGCCAGCCTCTCATGGAGAAAGAGACAAAAAATAATCCGTAATTTAAATAAAAAATAGTTGTATAATAACACTGGCAAGGAGGCAAATATCCTTAAAATCTTCATACCCTGAGCAGAACTCCATTTCAGAAGGGTGGAGTTTTCCCAAAACATTTAAAATGATAAGGATCCTCAGAGAAAGATACCTTCCCTTAACCTCGGTCAGAAGTTACTTGGATACTAAGTCAGTAAAACATCTTAGAGACATCTAAGCATGTACTTTTAAAATTAAAAGCTGGCTTTGCTCAAAGTAAACTGAGACAGAAATGGTCTTGGATATATTTTCCATAGAAGCACCTGCTTTCGGTACAACCACACATAGAAGGATTTTGGCACAATAAACTGTCTAACCTATTCAAGGGATGATAATCTGGATACTGTTCATGGCACCTTTTAAAGGCAATTTTTAGTGTTCTGTCTAGACTTATGTTCAAAGGTCAGCACACAGTCTTCGAAAACTGTTGTTGGTTGAAATCAGAGAAGGGACAAGGAAATTCAAATTAAAGCCTCCCCCTCTTTAGTGACGCTGTGCCTCAGACTACAGGGCTTTTGGGGAGAATACCACTGTAAGAGGCCAAATTTATGTCAATATGAGCCAAAATGAATTGCCTTTGTGACCAGGATTACCCTTGTAATGTTACCTCATAATAGATTTTAAAATCTAAAATATATATATTTTTAGCTTTGATGGTTGAAACATAGGAGGATGACTCAGGTCATTTGATAAAATTATATTACAATTGTCCTATCTTGTTCATGAAATATATATGTGTGTCTTTTTTCTGGCAATGTAAACATCTTTTCAGTTTATTAACTTTTAATTCACTAATATTGGGAACAACCTTTTAAAACACATCATTCTATGGGATACTTGAAATACTAATGATAATTAATTGTGTTCCCTGACATTAATTGCACCTTGTCACTTGGTGACCGTGAGTGACCCCTAGAAGTTTGCCCCTGCCACATCAGAGCTGGGCTCTACCTGAGCAGTGTGTATCTAACATAGTGATGCTTCATCCATTCAACTCTGCAATTAGAAAGTTGAAGCTTGAGATGAACTTTCTGTTAGATTTTTCATCCAAGCCTAACAGATGTGAATGTGAAAAGAAAATCTAAATTAAAATTTTTTATGCCTTTAAGAACCATTTCTTTAAGTAGTTTTCCTGGTATTTAAAACAAACACTGATTATCTATATGTACTGGTCATGTACTTTACTTTTTATCTGTTTTAATCCTTGATCCAACCCCATTTTACCTATGAGTATACTTAAGCTAAGAGTTGTTAAGCACCTTAGCCAAGAGCATCAGCTAATTAGTGCTAAGTGCTAGGTATTAGACTTGAATCAAAATCTCACTGGCTCCAAAACTAAGACTCATGCTTGTGAATTATGGTGCTGTGCTACCTATACTATGCTTTTTATTTTTCCTTTAACATTACCATCAATGTTGAAAGAAGTTTATGTTCCCCTAAATCAGGTGCTTTTTTAATTCTAAAAACATATGCAAAATCGTACATATATGTAGGTATAGGCATTTCTTCTAGGAACATGGAGCATAATTTCTGTCAGGTTCTCAAGCTTATCTGTGACTTAAAAATGAAGAACACTAGAGCAGCATTTTAGTAACTAGCAAAGAGTGCCTCCACCCCTCTAAACAAAGAATCAGATGCATCATTAAGGCTGTTTAAAGAATATGTAATATATGTATAAATTATATGTATAGCTGATTCACTTTGTTATAAAGCAGAAACTAACACGCCATTGTAAAGCAATTATACTCCAATAAAGATGTTAAAAAAAATTACACACTGACATGTGTATGAGAAAAATGCATGGTTTGTTACTACTTATACTAGTAACATTTTATAATTTGTTGCAATTATGGTGTCCTTCAAATTTTAGATTTAGATTATGTCAGCCAAAACAAAACTTTGTTCCAAATTAGAAGTGATGGAAAATATGTAATTTATGTACAGAATGTTACTGGGAGACATATTTTCTTCATGTTGTATACATTAGCACAAGGGGGAAACATGACATCCTTGTTTGGAGAGGCATAGCACTGCACAAAGAGGAAACTGATGAAACCAAAGGAAAATAATTGAAAAATCTTGAGTGCTTCTGTTGTAAGCCAGATGTATCAAAAGTAGTATTTCTTCGATAATGAAAATTAGGAAGAAAATAAAGTTAAATAGTGCCTTAAGAGATGTACAAATGATCATAATCGAAGTTTATTAAGAGTGATAATATGCTATTTTTATGATTTATGTCAATTAATACTGGCATTATATTACATTCCTTGTTCCAGTCAACTTAATCTGCAAGACATATTTTCTTCTCACTGCGATCATGATCGGTCTCCACTTTGTTCTGTACCTTTAGATTCTCTTTTTATCAATACATAAACATGATCTAATTTTTCCCATCACATGACCCTCCCCTTAATAAGTCTTCAAGATATTGAGCTCTTTTCCCTTCCTTTGATATCCATTATGAATCTGACTCATTATTGCAATACTCATGGCTAGGGTTATCCATAATCTCCTCAACTCTGCCTTCTATTGTCAATTTTTAGACTGCATCTTAAATAGTGGCTCAGAAACATTTGATACTATTAAACATACTCTCCTTAAAATTCTCTTTCTTTTGTTTCTGTAGCACTACTTTTTCATGGTGCTTCTTCAAGTTTGGTCTTGGCTGCGTTTTAGTCTCTTGTCATGGGCTCCTTTTCTTTTGCTAACTCTTTAAATGTTGGTGTTCCTCAGGGTTCTATTGCTAACCTTTTTGTCTTTTCTCATTCTATCCTCCCCTCTTCCACCCTCACATATTATTCCAAACCTTGGTTTCAACTACCAACTAAATTATGAAAACATTTTTTAATAAAGAGGATCATTTCATAATAATAAGGGGGTAAATTCATCAAAAGGATATAAAAATCCCCAATATTTATGCATCTAATAAGAGGTTCAATATGTGTTACATAAAAATTGATAGAACTGCAAGCAGAAATAGATAAATATACAATTTTAGTTGGAAAATTTAACACTCTTTCTTATTAATTAAT
>NW_006787415.1:265740-280684 GCF_000442215.2 Lipotes vexillifer
GCAGACAGAAAATTAGTAAGCTCATAGAAGACTTCACCCAACTTGACCTTGACACTGACGTTTATAAAACAACTCACTGAATAACAGCAGACCACACATTCTTTTCAAGTACACACTGAACATTCACCAAGGTGGTCAATGTGCTGCATTATAAAACAAATCTCAATAAACTTAGAAGGATTGAAATCATAAGGAGAATATTCTCTGATCAAAGCAGAATTTTTAGGAATCAATAACAAAAAAATTTGGAAAATCCTCAAATATTTGGAAAATAACACACCTTTAAATAAGCTTTTGAGCAAAGAAGAAATCACAAAAGATATTAAAAATATTTTGAACTGAATGAAAATACAACATATCAAATTTTATGGATTACATTAATGCAGTTAGAAAAAATGTATATTTAAATGCTTATTAGCAAAGAAGAAATATCTAAAATCAGTGGTCTAAACTGCTACCTTAAAAAGCACAAAAAGAGGAGTAATTACATCAAAAATAAATAAAAGGAAAGAAATAATAAGAAAATCAGTGAAGTAGAAACAAAGAAAAGTAGAGAAAATAAATGAAACCCAAAGGTGGTTCTTTGATAAAAGCAATAAAGTTGATAAACTGTTAGCTAGACTGAACAAGAAAGAAAGAGAAGACACATATTACCAGTATCAGACATGAGAAAGGAAGCATCAGGATGTATCTTACATTAACAACAATAAAAATAATACAGCAGTACCATAAACAACCTTATACACAAAATGGGGCAACTTAGATGAAATGGAAAAAATTCTTAAACAATGCCAATTACAAAATCTAATATAAGAAGAAATAGGAAATCTAAACATTTTGGTATTTATCTAAAATATTGAATTCGTAACTCAAAATTTTCCAGCACACACACACAACTCTAGGAAAGATGGCTTCACTGGTCAATTCTACCAAATATTTAAAAAGAAACTGTACCAATCCTGTTAACACTGTTTGAGGCAATAAAAGAGTTGCAGACCACTTACCAACTCATTTTATGAGTTCAACATTACTCTGTGTCCAAAACCAGATATTACTAAAAGAACAGAAAACATTAGACAAATATCTCTCCTGAACTTAGATATAAATATTCTTAATAAAAGCAAAGTATACCTACTAATATATTAAAAGGACAATATATAATGGTCATATGGAGTGTATTCCAGGAATCCAAGGTTTGCTTAGCTTTTGATAATCAATTTAATTCATCATATTAAGAGCCTTAAGGAGAAAGTCATATGACCATATCAATAAATGCTACTTGGAAATATATTTGACAAAATTCAGTACCCATTTACATTAAAAACTCAGCAAACTGGGAATAGAAAGGAGGTTTCTCTAACTACGTGAGTATATGATATGTTAATTAGCTGGACTGTAGTAATAATTTCACTATGTATACATATATCAAATCATAATGTTGTACACCTTAAATACATACAATTTTTCTTAAAATATATCTATATCTTTAAATCTATACCAAGCTAATAGGTAGAAGATGTGTCTCATTTTAGTTTTTAAAATTTGTGATAGTGAACACAGTTTTCTTATATTTATTGGCCAATTGCATTTCTTTTTGTGAAATGCCTCCTCATATACTTTATCTTGTTTCTATTGAGTTACTCATCTTTGTCATTCTGATTTATGAAAGCTGAATATATATTAAAGAACTTATATCCTTTTCTGTCAAAAAAAGCTCTTTCTCATCTATCTCATCTATGAAAAACTTAAAGCTAACATCACATTTATTAGTAAAAAAAAACTGAAAGTTTTCCCATAAGATCAGGAAATGGCAAGTAGGTTTATTCTCAAGACTTCAACTCACATTGTACTGTAGATTCTAGCCAATGTAATAAAGTAGGACAAGTAAGTAACAGGCATACAGATTGGAAGGGAATATTACATAGATAACCCAAAGGAATCTACCAAAAAAAAAAAAAAAAAAAGCTACTACAACAATTCAGTGCATTTAGAAGAGTTTCAGAATACAAGATCAAATTGCAAAAAATCAACATATTCCTATATATTAGCAATGAACAAATGGAAAATGAAATTTTAAAAATAAAATTTTAAAAAACATTTAAAATGTAAAATAGGGAAAAACATAATAGCATTTGTGTAAACCTGCACAATGGAAAATATGCAAAAAAAAAAAAACCTTAGAGAAATTTTAAAGTGCCTAAATACATGTAGCAATATATCATGTTCATGAATTGGAAGTCTCAATATTGTTAAAATGTCAGTTTTCTTTAAATTGATCTATAGATTTTATGCAAATCTGATCAAAATTCCATTAGGATTTTTTTTGTTAGAAATTGACAATCTGGTTCTCTCATTTATGTGAATATGTAAAAGGACTAGATTAGCCAAAACAATTTTGAAAATGAAGGACAATGTTGGAGGACTGATTTCAAGACATCATAAAACTGCAGTTATCAAGGAAGAGTGGTATTGGCATTAGAATAGTCATATAGATCAATAGAACACATGAGTAATTCCAGAAAGAGATCTGCCCATATGTGCTTATTTTATTTTTGTAAAAGATTCCAATGTAATTCAAAGTGGGGAAATGTCCTCTCAACTAATGGTGCTAGAACTGAATATCCATTTTGGAAAAATAATTAACTGTAAGCCTTACCTGTATTATACTCAAAAAAAAAAAAAAAAAAAAAAAAAAAAAAAAAAAAAACTCAGAATGGATCTGTACCTAAAAGTATAGAGTGGTTTTAAAAGCATCTGTGAAGTTAACCTCCTTTCAAAATGCTGAGTCTTCTTGAATATAGGCCAGCTTTGAATATGACTAGACTTAGCAATTTACTTTAAGAAGAGAATGTGGGTGACTGCCTGACTTCTGAGTCAAGGTCATAAGATGTATGACATCTTCTTTCTGGCTCTTTTGTTCATGATGCTGTTTGAACCCAGCCACCATATTGTGAGGAAGTCCAGGCCACATGTAGGTGTTCTGGTCAATAACCCCAGCTATGATCCCAGCTGACAGACAATATAAACCACCAGGCATGTGAATGAATGAAACTTCAGATGATTTTCAGCCCTGGCCTTCCAGCTGTCCCAGCTGACACTGAGTAGAGCAGACATAAGCAGTTCTCACCAGGCTTGGCTCAAATTGCAGATTCATGAGCCAAATGAGTATTGTTGTTGTTCAAAGCCACTAAATTGTGGTATGTTTTATGCAGAAATAGACAACTAGAACAATGTAAAAGCTAAACTATAAAACTTTAAAAATGAAAACATAGGAAAATATTCATGGCTAGGGTTAGGCAAAGATTTCTTAAAGGGACACCAAAATATAAATCACAAAAGGACAATATTGATATATTGTTCATCAACAAAATTAAAGAACTTCAACTCTTCTAAGGATACTGTAAAGAAAATAAAAAGGCAAAATTTGTAATGTATTTATCTGAACAATTGTTGTTTTCTAGATATTGAAGACAGTAAATTTTTATGTAGAGGGCCTTCCATGAAACTCCAATTTATATCACATATACAATTTCACATATTATAAAGATATTCCTGGATACTTGTAAATAAAAATTTTTTCAGAATATAATATAGAAAAATGTACCAATAGAATCAACTCAAACTCAGCTTTGTCAAATATAGATAGAGCAGTCTCTCTGTTGTCTACAGGGAATTGTTAAGCATGAATGAAAGAAGTATTTTATTTTCCCCAGGGAATATCTACATATTAATAAAAAATTTTATATGCTTTTTCAGTAAATAGTCTGGAATAGAGTTTCTATCCCTGAGGACAACCCAGTCTCTGGAGTATATTCCTCAACTGTAAACCTCAGTTAAAGGACTAATTTACATAGTTCATGGATCAGAATTTCTATAGAGAATTGTGAGAGCCTCCTATAAGATCTGGGCAAAAAATTCAAATCAATTCCAAATGTTTTATGCTTCACTTAGTGTTTATCTTGAATTTTTTATTCATTACTGAGAAGAATTGGCTGTGTATACATAAAAAGTAATATCTTAAGTATCTAAATTTTAAAATATATGTGCCTTGTGACTGTTGACAGGCTAGTCTAATGGCATTTTGAATTATGTTTTTATTACATGCTTTTATTAAGAACTGCTTAAGTTCACATTTCATTATTAGTTAGGCATTTCATGTTGTCCACGGTTAATATATGTTTATGTTAATGTTAATATAATGTTTACTTTTCTAGGGATAGGAATTTTTTCTGTTGAGATGAAAACTATAAATGACTGTTTACATGAAAGTGGAAAAAAAGGGAAGTGGAAAATCTTACTTGGTTCTAGACATTTTTGGGAAAATAAGCATCTATGTTTAGTTAAGAAGGCTTCTAAGTGGAATGATTTGTAGAATGAATCCCTACAAAACCAGAAACTTCAAAAACAGAGACCAGATTAGAAGAAATGATACATACTGTTTTTAGGTTGACGGCACAAAAAAACCTCACATTCCATGTATCTGAAATACCCTGGACAGGTTCTTGGCTGCCCAGTCCCCCACTCCTAGAACCCTGACCTCACTTGGCATCCTCCTCCCTACCCCAATCAGTGACAGCCTGCTGCAACCCACTACAAGGGCACTCTGGGCCCCACAAGGCCTCTATTTCCTACCCACTTCAGCAACCACTATTGTCCTCTGCCTATAGTGGGGGCCTGAGTGGGGACATGAGAGAAGGCTGGTACTTGGGGGGTACATGGCAGTGGCTATCCCCACCCTGGACTGGCAGTGCTATAGGGGGTTCAATGGGTGACGCAGTAGGGGTGAACCACTCACCTGTCCCTGATCCTAGTGTGTTCCAGTATAGAGGTTGTATTCCCTTGGGTGTTGCTCATCTATTATGGGTTGGTGAAGTGGAAGGTGGGAAGTGGAGATTGACTTTCCCAACCCTGACTGGAAGGAGGAGAAACCTAGCAGTAGGTAGGCTGCATGTGCCAAACCATAGGACAGGCTCTGAGATGATTGTGAGGATCTGCATTCACCCAGCGAGTAGTCCCATGCCTGATACTAAATAGCAAATGAGTTGCAAATGTGTGATACTAAATAGCAAGTGAAAATCACAATGATCAGACAAAAGATTCTGGAAGAAAGGAAAATGTTTGATATTTTAGTAACTTTAATGTTACCTTTTTTCCTACTTTGGGAACAAGGATCCCCATATTTTCACTTGGCAAAGGGCTTCACAAATTATGTAGCTGATCTTGCTGAGATTTCTGGGTTCTATTAATCACATGAAGCACAGGAGATATGCCCTTGGGTCATGTAAAGTGGGAAGTTTGAATTGATACTCCTGTGTAAGTCAGGACCACTAGAAGGCCATGCTCTCAGTGAAAAGGAAGACTGGGGGAAAATATCCATGGTAGCAAAGGGAGATAGTAAGAACAATCCTTTATCTCAGCCTGGACTTAGGGTAGGAAATAATAAAAATTTTCTTGAGCTAGTTTTAAAATATAGACATGCTCCCATGAAGGTTTTGGGTTTGAAATATTTCCACTTTAGAGTTAAGGGAAACCACAAATCAAGAAATTTACTCCATGATCCCAGAGTGGTCAGGCAGTGCCTAAGGGCACCTCACAGAAGCAAACAAAACTCTTTAACTCAGACCAAGTAGGACT
The DNA here is from genome assembly GCF_000442215.2 of Lipotes vexillifer. Classification (NCBI taxonomy): domain Eukaryota; kingdom Metazoa; phylum Chordata; class Mammalia; order Artiodactyla; family Lipotidae; genus Lipotes; species Lipotes vexillifer. Next base: position 271,375 of record NW_006787415.1, read on the forward strand.
TCCGTAGGGAAAACCCAGACATTCAAACATGAGTTAACAATCCAAAATTATAAAGCACAATAAAGAAGAGTAACTAAAAATAGACCAGAGTAAGACACAAGAAAACAGTCCCCCAAGAACTCCTGACATTGAAATTATCACATATACAATGCAAAATAGTTATATTCAAATTGTTTAAATAGATGAAAAACAATTATGCATATGAAAAATGCATAAAGATCTGAGAAAAGATAACATATTACAAAAAATACATGCAAAATAACTTAAAAAGAGCTTTCACAAATAAAAGTATATCATGAAATTAAAAAATAAAAATACAACTCTTGAAGAGGTAAAATAGCAGATGGACAGAGTTAAACTGGAATTCAGAGCTTAAGATATTAACTAGAAAGCTGCACTGCAGGAGGAAAAGATGGGAAATATGAAAATGTAATTATACAATATGCAGAAGGGAATGGAAAGTTCTAACATTTGTCTTCTTGGAGTTCCAGAAAACAGATTAGGGAGAATAGGGGGAGAGTTAATTTCAAAGAGGTAATAGTTGAGACTTTTTCAAAACTGGTGAAATAAAGAAGCACAAGAATCAAAATGAATCCCAGTAAAATATAAAAAGGAATATACACCAAGATACAATGTATTAAAACTGTAGCAAAACAGAGAAACATTTAAAAAGTTAAAAACAGAGAAAAACATTATCTGCTAATCTATTTAGAGTGACAGCAGATTTATCAACAGAGATCAGAGAACAGCTGTCAAAGGAGGACTTCATATTGTTTTACATTATCATTAGAGAAGAGTGTGGAAACAAAGTCATTATCGGACAAACAAAATAAAGGACATTACTGGGACTTCCCTGGTGGTCCAGTGGTTGAGACTTCGCTTCCAATGCAGGGGGTACGGGTTCAATCCCTGGTTAGGGAGCTAAGATCCCACGTGCCTTGTGTCCAGAAAGCCAAAACAAAAACAGAAGCAATATTGTAACAAATTCAATAAAGACTTCAAAAATGGTCCATGTCAAAAAAAAGAAAAAAAATGACATTACCTATAGACACTTAACTAAGGGAACTCCCAAAGGACGCATTTAGAAGGAAGGGAAATAATTCCAGAATGAATGTGCTAAATCCCAAAATTAACAGTGAACATACAAATTAAAATAGGTGGATAAAAACTTTAAAAATGACTTTATAAAGCAAGAATGATAATATCAATTGGGAGCTTATTTGAAATATAAGATAGAAATAAGCTAATAAGCTATAAATTAGGAGTGGGGTGATTGGAACTGAAGTGTTTTAAAGTCCTAATATTGTATCAATTAGCTTTTATTAAGTATATATTGTTAGAAATAAAAATGGTCAGTTAATATTTAAACAAATTCTTAGGAAAAGCTAAATAGTCACTAATAGTCACTATTGAGTGACTGAAATGGTAATCACTCAATAGCATAGTGTGGTGGTTAATTTTATGTGTCACCTTGTCTAGGCTATGATCCCCACTTTTTGGTCAAAACCCAGTCTAAATGTTGCTGGGAAGGTATTTTTTATATGTGATTAGCATTTAAATCAGTAAACTTTGAATAAAGTAGATTACCCTGCACTTCTTCCAATCAGTTGAAGGGCTTAAGAGCAAACAGTGAAGTTTCTGGAAGAAAAGAGATTCTCAAGACTGCAACATAGAAACCTGAAGTGGGTTTCCAGCCTGCTTCCCTGTGAAATTTGGGCTCAAGGGCACAGCATCAACTCTTGAATTTGCATCCTGCCCTACAGATTTTGGACTTAATCCCCCACAGTAGTGTGTGACTCAATTCCTTAAAATAAACCTCAGTCTCTCTTGCTTTCTCTCATCAGAATGGGACATTTTAATACACTTGTCTCTCAGTATTTCAAGTATCAAGAAGACCAAAATTAGTATGGTTATGGACAATTAGAGCAACATAATCAACAATAGGACCCTGTACCTGACAATTCGGATGTATACATTCTTCTTAAGTACACATGGAATGTTTACAAAAATCAACTGTTGGTTAGGTTCATAAAGCAGGACTTATGATATTAAGAAACTGGTATCATAAAGGCCACATTTGACCACAGCACAATTTTAGACATCCATAAAATTACCTCAAATACATTTGATTAATTCAAAGCATAGTTTTTAATAACTTATGAATTAAGGAATCAAAACCAGAAAATATTTAGAACTAAGTGATAATGGAAATACTCTTTATCAAAATTAACAGAATATTGCCAAAGTACTTGTAATTTATAAACTTCATATATATAATAGAAAAAGAACAGAAAAAAATAATGAGCTATGTGTTTAAACTTAACAAGTTAGAAGTACAACAGAATAAATGAAAAGAATAGGAAAAATAATGGAGAAAGCAGGAAATGACATAGAAAACAAAACTTGCCTTGGATTTATATGGAAGTAACATATTTGCTGGTCAAGAATAGTTGAATACTAGCAATTATGGTTTAACCTAAATACAGTTGAGACAATAAACTGTAAACTATGAAGCCTAAAGTTGATCCTTTGGAAATACGAGCAAAATGGAAAGAGAATGGCTGAGTATGAATGAAACAAAGCTGGAAAAATCTCTTCTTGTCACTTGTTATTTGTGTGGCATTGAACAACTGACTATCTTGACCCTCAATTTTCTTAATAGACAAGTGTGAACAATAATAATCTTCTATTATGTAAGATTTTAACAAGACGTAATATGCTTATAACATTTCTTATAGTTTACTATATATATTTAGTTCCCTTCCCTTTTTCTTAAAATACAAGATACTTTTCATTCATTCATTCATCTTTTTTTTTCAAAAAGCAGAAACATCTGCTAGGTTTTACTTCTTGTATTAAATTAAAAAAACAGTATCTTTAAGTTCATTTTTCTACAGCAAAACCTCAAAGAAAATAACACGTGAATACAGATGATTTGTCCATTGCAGTACACGTTATAATTAATAGCATTATGTTCAACCAAATTATGTTGCTAAGTAGCTATTGTTCCCAACCTAGCAATGAGATACCCTCTTGTTGCATTTTACTACGGATTAAGAAGAAATAGGAGAACACATAGCAGAAGTAAAGACCCTCAAATATGGACTTTAATCAGGAGTTAGATTCTAATTCTGTGCCAATTGGATAGGCTTCCTCCCGTCTTCACTGTGTAGCTCTCCATATGTCTCCAATTTTAAACAAAGCCACTCCCAACAGGAGCTCTACCTCAAAGAGGCCTGAGAAATGGCTGAGTGTCAGAGTCTTCAGGGTTCTTAAAATACATTTGCTCTGACAGGATCTTGAACACCTGCAGTTATTTCAAAGGAATTTTGATCCAACAATAATTCACATAATTTATCATCTGGAGATGCCAAAAATTCTTTGAAAAACTGTGCCGTGGTTAGCAAGAGGAAAAAAAGAAAAAAAAATGATGGTGGGTGGCAGTATTTTCACATAGGATGTTTTTACAGGAATCATTAAATTCTTACGTTTTTTCTCTCTGGTCTTTGTTGCCTTGTGGTTGAACCATTGACTGTTGATTTTATTTTGGAACTTTATTGTGTGTTTACAGTTAACACAATGGAACTATTCTTTTATTTCAAAGGATTTGGGTTTGCAGTTTTGTTTTTATCTCAAATGAGAGAATATCTGGGAGTCTAGCCTTAATAGCATTGATCATTTTTAGAAATTCCATGATTTTACACTGAGATTGAAAATATTTAGTGAATAAGTGAAGACATTTAATCAGAAAGACTAAAGATTTGGATTCTTTACAACCACAGTCATAAAATAAATGTCTTTCATCCTGATTGAGGGTACTGAACAAGCTGGAGCAGCCAGGACACTGTGTTGTGATTCCCTTTGTGAAAACAATCAGCAGTGCTCAGGAAAAATATCTGTGGGGTGAGAGGGACAGTCTGGACATTGTGGATTATAGAGAACCAGATCTGATTAAGAGAAATCAGAAAACTAGTGGATCCACTCAGCATTCAGAATGAGTAAGAGAATTACTACTTTCATAAGCAGATGAATGCAAAGTGGAGTTAATTGGAATAAATCGGTAAAAAGTTTCCAGGTCATCATTATGGAAAACTTATTTAGAAAATGTGCTTATAAAAGTTAATTTCTTCTAAAGTCATGTAATGAGTATCTTTGTATTGAAAAGAAATATTAGTACAAAATAGAAAGAAGGCAGTTGGTGCTATCATCAAACTGTTTTAAAAACAAAAATGATTGATTCTGTTGAAAGGTGCTCTCCTCCTCTAATAGCAGCTGAGTCTGATTTTTGAGAGAAGTTTGATTTCTCCTTTGGGCTGGCCCTCAGTGGAAACTACTGTGCAGAGTGTTGTAGCTTTTAAGGTGAAGGCTGAGTTTCTTTGAGAAAAAGGAAAACTTCTACATTTTTCTCGATCTCACGTTCTTCCTGTTTAATAGAAATGATTCTTCAGAAGATCAGAATTACCCAAAATCAGTGTCCTTTCAATCAGTTTAAACACCTGAGTAGTATTTCCGAGTCTTCATCCTGAAACACCTGGATTTCATTGATTTCCATAAATAAATCAGGATTCAGAAAGGGTGGTTAAAGGATGTAGTGTATGCAAAAATAAAGTGCCCATTTTCAGATTGGATCAACTTGCCATAGAAATTATTGACAGCTCTTCCAAACCTCAAGATTTGGCTTTCCTGCTTGGAAAAAAAAAAAAATAATGGCATGACATGCTCCTGGGAGATTTTGTTCAGCACCCCAAAAAACCAAGTTATACCCGTAGATGTGAATGCAAAAGCATGGATGGCCTAAATGGATCTTTCTTCCAAATGGGTAAAAGGAATTAGGCAGTTGAATGTTGAAGCAACATATTTAAACAAGTATTTCTTCTTCATCCTTTTTTTAAGTCCAGATTGACTGACCTACCAGAGAGCAGAATTGAAGAATGTTGTGGTTTTACTTGGGAGGTGGGTTCAAAAGCTTTTTGCTGTTAAGTAGTATGGGTAATTTTTATTTTATTTTATGATGGAAAAATAGGCTTATTCTGAGTAACCCTGTTAGCAAAAACGCAGTCCAATTTTTCAAATGGATACTATTGAGTCAAGTGCTCTAAGTTAATCTTCAGTTTGCTGGCTTCAGAAAAAAAGATTACCGTGTCCCTTCTGAAATGGAACAGACTTTAAACACAGCTTTCTCTTGTGCTCCTGGGTGGTTTGACACAGTTCTAAACTAAAGACTTGTGCACTCACAGCATGACCAAGACTACCTCCCCCTCTCCTGCTGCTTCTTTATGGTGGCCCTTGATTGCAAACCTGCTATTAGTGCCTTCTGGAATCCTTAACCCTTTCAAAGTAGTTTTTTCTTTCCTCTCTTTCTTAGTTTGCTCCATATTTCAGTGATGGGTCTCAGAACTTCTGATTTTTGTAGACCTGTCATGTGACCAAAATGTCCATAGGCTCCAGTGGTGCAACAGTGGAGTTTATTAAATTTTAATTGTTAAATTGTACTCTTATTGTTATTAAGGGCCTGCCTTACAGTTTATGAACAAGAGTGTTGGTTCAGAGAGTGGGGTTTAGAGCCAGACAACATTATTTGACTGTAAAATGAACATGTCTTATCAGTTTTGTTACTTTTAGAATGTTTTGACCTCTCATTAGTTTTCTCATCTGAAAAAGAGTTGCGAATGAAAGCTACCTCAGAAAGTTGTGAAGATTGAATAAGCCAATGTATACAAAGACCTCTAACTGTGCTTGTCACATGTGAGCTCAGTAAATGTTAGCTCTCAGTGACTAAAGGCAGAATGTGACTTTTAAGATGTGGGATAGAGTAAGTGTTTCAAAATTTAAAAAATTCTCAGAATCCTGTAGATTATTGATTAAAACTATTGTATCTAGCCATATTGATGGATACCATTAAAGACTGAGATATGAGGTATTTAAATTTTTTATCTGTATGGTAGAAAATGATTTTTTAAATTTTATACAGATTTCAGAAGTAGATAAAACAGGATTATTATAAAAGAATTGGCCATATGAAAGCATTTTTTAAAGAATTATAAATAGATATCAAATGAAAGTGTTCCATCCTAGGATTGTGAAATCCAATGATACTCTGAGATATGCAGGAAAATAGCTTATTGCTGCCCCATAGTGGCAGTTACTGTCAGTGCAGTCTCCTCCCCGCAGGAGGCCAATGGGGCTCCATGAGAATACAAGTAATAGACTGCTACAGAGGTAAACAACCTACTCTAGTCTTATCAGTGAAGACCATTGGGGAAAATAGATAAGAAAAGGAACAGGATTCTATCCACATAAGAAAAGAAACAGACGGGAATTCCCTGGCCATCCAGTGGTTAGGACTTGGCGTGCTTTCACTACCGCGGGCCCATGTTCAATACCTGGTCAGGGAGCTAAGATCCCTCAAGCTGTGTAGCCAAAAAAAAACAAACAGAAAAGAAAAAAGAAACATACATGTCATAAAGAGCCATCCTGGGATCCTGGGAAGTATGTTGCCTGGGAAGGTGCCATTAACACAAATGGCATGACAGAATGACTCTAAATTGTTTGTGAGTCTACATGCAAGGCTGTGCAGATTGGCCCTTGCAAACCTTTGCCTTTGTTTGCTTTCTTCTCCCTTCCTTCCTTCCTTCCCTCCCTCCCTCCCTCCTTTCCTTCTTTCTCTTTCTTTCCTTCTTTCTTTCTCTCTTTCTTGCTCTCCTTCTCTTTCTCTTTCTTTCTTTCTCTTTCTTTCTCTCTTTCTTTCTTTCCTTCTCTCCTTCTCTCCTTTCCTTCTTTCTTTCTCTCCTTCTTCCCATCTTTTCTTTCTTTCTTTCTTTCTTTCCTTCCTTCCTTCCTTCCTTCTCTCCTTTTCTTTCATTCTCTCTTTCTTTCTTTTTTCTTTCTTTTCTTCCTTCTCTCCTTTTCTTTCTCTTTCTCTCTCTTTCTCTCTCTCTCTTTCCCCTTTTCTTTCTTTCTTTTCTTTTCTTTTCTTTCTCTATTTTTCACATACCCAATGTAAGTATACTTGGAAACCTGGTAACCTGGTGACATTTCAAGCCATTATATTAAAAAATATATACATATACTTTATTTAGAAGGGAGGCTGAGCTTATAGGCCAAATGCATGCCACTGAAAATTGCAGCTACCTTATCCTCTTCTCTGCCTTCCTGAGCAATTCAGCTCTGCCTCAAAACTTGCATTTTCTACTCAGCAAGCAAAAGTTATATGATTAACTAGACTACCCATTCTTAGAAAGCAATTTGTGATCCACTATTTTTTCTAGAGAATGACCATTATCCATGCCAAGCAGCTTATCTGAATATTCACTCCCTACATATAGATCTCTCTCTAATAGGAGTCTTGGTGGATGGATAGTTTCTTCATCTCATTGTAATTTCAATCAGTTATTGGCAACTGCTAGATATTGGTGTCTCAGATATTACCTGGCTGTGCTCTTTTCAGGCTTTTAAACTTGTATTTCACCATCTTCATTGTTCCCACATCCAGTATGTTGTCCAGTTTGGTCCCTTTTGACTCTGTGGTATCATCTCTCCCCACCGTGCTTTTCTCTCCATTCTCCTGATGTTGCCATGCACAAGCCCCAGTGACATCTAAATTTTGCCATAGACTTAAAACTCACTTCCCTCCCACCCACCATCAAGAAAAATGTGATAGAGTAGAGATAGTGTATGCTTTGGAGTCAGAAAGACCTTGGTTTGAATTCCAACTTCACCACTTACTTTGCTGTGTAATCTTCAGCAATTGATCCTGATATTCTTCATCTTAAAATGACAAAATAATTTACCCAGAGAGTTATTCCTACATAAGAATACAACATTACTGTTGGGTATGATGTTGATACTTAGTGAAATGCCAGTTTCCATTTTCCTTCTTCTCTGTGGAGGATTTAAGAGCAGGACAGTGGAAGCTGTTGCCTTGGTTACAGTTAATAAAGGAGTGCATTTTAAATAGTAGAAAATTTAAAACAACAATGTAAATGACTAAAAGATCATTTACTTGTTATTACATCAGACACTTATGACTCTAAACAACATCAGTGATAGAATATTTCTCCTTTAAAAATCCTTTTTGGTATATATTCTAAAGAACTGATGCTGTTGCTATTGAATTTCAACAGTTAAGTTCAAGTTATGGTAGCTTCAAATTAGCACATTTGTATTACTTACCTTTTAATAAACATTGACTTGTATGTAGCCATTAATCAAGAGAACTTCCTGTTTTATACAGTCTGCCCATGACACATGCAAAGTAAGCTATATGCCTTTGTTCCTTTAATACATTCATAGCCAGTAGTAAGAGTTCAAGGATGCTTCAGATATGGCTTGGATCTCCCAACCCTGTCATATTACATGTTCTTTCATTTATTTATTTTTTAAAAACTTATTTATCTTATTTTATTTATTTTTGGCTGCATTGGGTCTTCATTGCTGCACACGGGTTTCTCTAGTTGTGGTGAGCAGGGGCTACTCTTTGTTGTAGTGCATGGGCTTCTCATTGCGGTGGCTTCTCTTGTTGTGGAGCGGGGGCTCTAGGTGCGTGGGCTTCAGTAGGTGTGGCTCACAGGCTCTAGAGCGCAGGCTCAGTAGTTGTGGCGCACAGGCTTAGTTGCTCGGCGGCATGTAGGATCTTCCCGGACCAGGGTTCAAACCCATGTCCCCTGCATTAGCACGTGGATTCTTAACATTGCACCACCAGGAGAGCCCCATGTTCCTGCCTTTAAACAGTAGATCTAAAGTAAACAATGGTATCCCAAGGTCTGTAAAGATAAAAAAGTGGAATTTGAGTTAGTTCCATTGAGTCAGTCTATATGAGCATTTGGAGATTTTAATCTGTGTTTAAATTTTCTAAAATTATTGTGAAATAAAAGCTTTATGAATTGCCAAATTTAAGTTTATGTTTAAGCTATAACTACCCATAGAATATTGATTGCTTCATATGAAAGAACATTTTCAGAATTAAAAGTAATAAAATATTTTCTTCAATCAACTCAGTGAAGAGAGATTGACAAATCTGGCTAAATTTGCTATTGCTATTGACTAGGAATATGCAAGAATCTCAATTTTGATAAAGTTGCAAAAATTAAGGCTCTTAACAGACACTTTAATGTTAATATTCATTACTGTGGCAGACCAATACATACATACATATATATATATATATATATATATATATATATATATATGATATTCCTTTTTTCCAAAAATACATTTAAAGACATTAAGGTTATCTGTCTACATACATATATGACTGATATAATATTGATTTTGGTTTTTTGGGGTTTTTTTTTTTCTTTTTTTTTTTTTT
>NW_006787415.1:280694-281755 GCF_000442215.2 Lipotes vexillifer
CGGAACACAGGCTCCGGATGCGCAGGCTCCGGATGCGCAGGCTCAGCGGCCATGGCTCACGGGCCTAGCCGCTCCGCGGCATGTGGGATCTTCCCGGACCGGGGCACGAACCCGTGTCCCCCGCGTCAGCAGGTGGACTCTCAACCACTGTGCCACCAGGGAATCCCTGTTTTTAATTTTTTAGTGGCATAATTATACCACAATGTTATAGAAAAAAAATCTTAATTGCAGCTTTTCTTTCCTGTATATTATCATTATTTACTTTATTTCATGGTTATTAACGAAAAAAATTTTGTGATAAAAAGGAAGTGGTGGGGCTTCCCTGGTGGCGCAGTGGTCCGCCTGCTGATGCAGGGGACACAGGTTCGTGCCCCGGTCCGGGAGGATCCCACGTGCCGCGGAGCGGCTAGGTCCGTGAGCCATGGCTGCTGAGCCTGCGCGTCCAGAGCCTGTGCTCCGCAATGGGAGAGGCCACAGCAGTGAGAGGTCCGCGTACCTCAAAAAAATGTGGCATTGATCCATCTTAACTCCAGTTCTCTCTTCAGTTATTTTATACATTAATGCAGTTATATTTCTTGAAGCACAGATCTGATCATGCCATTTACTTGTCAGATATTTTCTGGGACTTATTCTTTCATGTAGAATAAAATCATATTAAATTCCATTAGCGTGTGGCATTCACAGTTCACCACCTCCTTGAGAACATTATCCCCCCATCTTCTTTTCCTGTGTCCTCTGCTCCAGCTACTTGCAAGTCCTCACATAGGTCCTCTCAAGGCCTGTCTCCCCAGCTGGGCCCTCCTCTCTCCATATTTTCTAATTCCACACTGGACTAAGATTAGCTCTATGCTATCCACTCATACAGTCTTTCCTAAATGTTCTCAGGGAAAAAAATCATGCTCTTTTACTCTGAGTTCTCATAGTTCTTTGAGCTATGAGGATTCCTCTTCTGAATTTTTATATCTCTTACAGTATTTGTACATTTCTACTTTTATAGTAATTTGCATATATATATATATATATATATATATATATATATATATATATTTTTTTTTTTTTTT
>NW_006787415.1:281768-283074 GCF_000442215.2 Lipotes vexillifer
TTTTTTTTTTTTTTTCTCTCTCTCTCTCTCTCTTAGAGTAAAAGCTCCCAGAAAGCAAACTTCATATCTTATCTAATTCAGAGAACCATCATGGCTGCTTGGATAAGCATGCTGCCTCTTCTGCTTCCTGTTTCCCCTTGCTGTACATGCTGAGACCTTCTAGTTGGGGATCTTCACTTAGCCTGGGATCTGAGAAAGCTCTGAAGTTCAACATAAAATTGTGTGTTTACATGTGTAATTGTTACATTAAATGAGCTGAAGTCAAAGGGATTTAATGAACCACCATTCTTTCAAATATTCCCAGGGGGCTAGTTTTTCTTGCTCTTGGGTAAAATTTTTGCAACTTTTGTAGATTTTCTGGCCCTTTCAAATCATAGCTACTACAGTGTTATTGTAGAAATTGCAAAGTCCTGACAGTGCTAAATTTTACCTGAGCGCTTTGCTACTGAAAAACAGTGGTGGCTAAGAAATTCCCACACTCCTTTGTGTTCTGGGAAACAGCATTTTGAAAATTACCACCTTTCCCCATCTTACTTAGAGAAGAAAAATGGATGCCCGCCCCCTTGTTTACCTATGACAAGGCCAGATACAGAGCCTGCAAATTCGATTTCTTTACCTCGTAAATGACTGGCTGAACCACTTGTCCCCACTGATGTATAGGAACAAAACCCTTTATTAATCAAGCTTGGTTAAGTTTCTCTTCTTCCTCTAGGTCCCTGAAGTTTGATCCATCCTCAGTTTGAGCCTCCTACAACCTCTCCTGAGAGTAGGCTGGCTTCAAATGAAACATCCTTTGACCTGTTCTCTAGTCACACTACCCTTTCATCCCACTTCCCAATGCCTGGTTCTTTCTAGCCTTGTTTAATCCTTCCCATAACAGAAAAACTCTTTGCCTAAACCTTGAGATGTTGGCAGAGCTCATGGTCAGAGTGTTCTCCCTATTGCAATAGTCCTTTCCTCACCTTGCAATAATCCTTTTGAATAAAGTCTTTCATTACAAAATCCAGATTTTTAAATATCTGACATTATAGTCCAATGTAACAGTCAAAACTGCAAACTCTTCTCTAATTTAGAACTTCCTTCTGCCCAGTTTGGTACTACTTTAGATCTGGACGGTCTGTTGGCTTCTTCTCTCCTTACTTTGTCAGCTCTTTACCTCTTACTAGCTAAGTAAGCTGTCCAGGGGAGACAGAATTTGTGGAAGGCACTCCAGCAGATATCATCAGGATTTGTTATTGATGATCTCTGGGCTTTTTTCTCTTGGTGTGTGTATATATATATATATTTTTTTTTTTTTTTTTTTTTT
>NW_006787415.1:283086-296768 GCF_000442215.2 Lipotes vexillifer
CGCGGAGCGCAGGCTCCGGACGCGCAGGCTCAGCAGCCATGGCTCACGGGCCCAACCGCTCTGCAGCATGTGGGATCCTCCCGGACCGGGGCACGAACCCGTGTACCCTGCATCGGCAGGCAGACTCTCACCCACTGCGCCACCAGGGAAGCCCTCTCTTGGGCTTGAGTTTCTTGGAAAGTTCCACCACTGGGAATATTCAATGCCGTCTTCTCTCCTCCAGTCAGCCACCTCAGCCTCTAGGCCTCAGAAGTCCATCTGAGACTTGTGCTTTCCAACTTCCTTTCCCCAACACAACACTTTTGGGTGGAGTCCCTTTCAAAAGGACCCCAGGCCAGTTCCTTCTTGTGTTGCCATTTCTTGGGAGAAAAGTCACTCGCTCCAAGTGCACCCCATTTTCTCTCTCTGTCTCAGTCACTCGGTGTCTTTATATTTCTGTCATGAGATAGAGCCTATCTCCTATGTTTCCCAAGTACTCTGAATGGATCCCTTGCAGCCTTTCACTTGACTCTGCCCAGTCCTCTGCTCTCTCCTTCCCCACATGAAGCAATGAGGGAAATACCCCAGCCCCACCCAATTCTCTTCCTTTGTGATAACATCCTCTTCCTCTCTCAAAACTCTTATATGACCTCAGGCTACATGGTGAACAAAACATTTCAAAACCAGTTTTTGCAAATCCTGCATAGGTGGTATAGGAACTTTGGAATATGGGGGTCTGTGACACTTACTTTTGGGCCTTGGCTAAAACTATGTAGAAAAACGTCCTCTTATACATATTACAGTGTATTTTTTTTTCTGGTCAAAGTGGTCATCAGCTTCTCAAAATAGTCTCCAACCCAAAGAATGGTAAGACTGATTGGTCATAGCAGATGGCCTGCCACACACTTTCACATCTTTCATGTTGTTTTCTCAGCCTCGCTGCTCTTATCCCTTTCAGTTTAAAAATTTCTTTTTATCATTCAAGACTTAGTAATGATACCCTCTCTTTTCTGAAGCCACTCCTTTCACTGTTCCCTCATGTGGAGCAGATTCCTGCCTTCCACGGGCTTTTCCATCAGCTTTACCCACATCTCTGCACAATGCGTCACTTTTAATTAATTTTTAAATTTAATAAATACTGACTTCCCTAGGTGTGCCAGGACCTATGTCAAACTGTGAGGACACAGTAGGGAGTAAGATCACTATGATCCCTGGCCTCATGGAGCATTATTTCTCCTGCCACATCAGGAGCTCAGAGACAAGGGTTTTCTGTTCATTAATATTTCACCTTCAATATGTGCCTTATGGGAAATATTCAATATATATATATTAAATAAATTAATTAATGAACAGATACACAAACCCTTTAATGTGTTGACTTTGTTTGTTAAAACTTATCAGCTGAATGCAAACTATTATATAGAGAATGGGTAAACAGCAAGGTCCTGCTGTATAGTACAGGGAACTATATTCAATATCCTATAATAAACCATAATAGGAAAGAATATGAAAAAGAATATATATGTATATATATATCTGAATCACTTTGCAGTAGAGTAGAAATTAACACTACATTGTAAATCAACTATACTTCAGTAAAAAAAAAAAACTCATCAGCTGAAAAGATAACTGTTTCAGAAGAAAGAGAATAGGCTCATGAGGCTTGAAAGAAACTTGTGAAAGTAAGCTTGTGAAGCTTGTGAAAGTATATTGAAGACTCAGAATCTGCTGGCCTAGTAGCTTGGTGTGATTGCTTGCCTCTGGGGCTGTTCCAAAGAGGTACAGGAGGAGGAAGGCCTGCTCATACATTTTTGTCACATTCTTTTATTTTTTTTTTTTAAAGCATTGACTAATCCTCACATCCACGGTGGCATTGGTACTTTTGTTTTTAATTAATTTATTTTTGCTGTGTTGGGTCTTCGTTTCTGTGCAAGGGCTTTCTCTAGTTGTGGCAAGTGGGGGCCACTCTTCATCACGGTGCGTGGGCCTCTCACTATCGTGGCCTCTCTTGTTGTGGAGCACAGGCTCCAGACGCGCAGGCGCAGTAGTTGTGGCTCACTGGCCTGGTTGCTCCACGGCATGTGGGATCCTCCCAGACCAGGGCTCGAACTTCTGTCCCCTGCATTAGCAGGCAGATTCTCAACTACTGTGCCACCAGGGAAGCCCCTGTCACATTCTTTAGCATCTAAAACTATAGGGCACTGTTGATAAATTGTTTTGGTACTGCATTTACTCAATAAATACTTAGTATCTACAACATGGGAAAATGTGTACTTGGCAACAGTGAAGATCAAAGAATAATAAACAAATTGTCCTAGGGGAGTTTACAACTTGATAAGGAAAAGAGAGGCAAAAAGCTAACTGTATGGTGCAAAGCAAAATATATGTCCTTGAGAAAGCGTAAACAATGGTATGGGAGCCTCCAGAGGTGGAAAGTAATCACTTGGCTTATGATTCTGGAGAAAAGAAAATCTTCATAAAGATGATGCCATTGTAGCCGGAACTTGAAAACTATAAATTGCGAAAAGCAGAGCTCTTCAGGCAGAGAAGAGCAGGAACAAAAGCAGGAAGATGGGAAAGTACAATTTATGTTATTGATCTGTGAATATTTATATGTGTACATTTCTCAACACTAAGCATTTCCCATGTAGAGTATGTCATTTGTTCTTAAGCACTTACTTTAATCCTTAAAGAATAAAGTGATATCTTTAGAATTTGTGATGCCCCTGATGACCCCGTAGACATTATAGAAAGTGTGCAAAGATTTTGGGACCTCAGGGGCTTGTCCCTTTCTTTGGCGTCTGCTTTTAGTGAGAAGCAAAACATGTGGATACATTTCTTATTTGAAACCAACAAACTATTTGCAGTAGTTTTCCTGTTATAGCTAAAAGTTTTATCATGTTTTAAAGTCGCTGTTAACTTTACATATAGATGCACTAAAAAACCAGTATGTTCTTGGGATCACATTTAAGCTCAGCAACTACCGGCTGTCTGCCCCGCCTGGGAAGGGTCACAACTTTATTGATCACATATTTGACTCAGAATCAAAATAGTTTTCCTTTTAGCTTAGCCTTTTCCTCCCACATTTATCTGCATTCTCATATTGATTTTTCATGTTTTTGTCAACCACCTCTCCCTAGGTTTTTTTTTTTTTCCTCCTGGGCATACTTCCACTTTGTAGGCTGTCTGAATAAAGCCAGGAAAATGCTTGCTTGCCTGGTTTATTTCTCTCAGTCTTTAAATCTGCATGGATTGCTGCTCAACTGATAAGGCTGATTCCAATTACTCATTAACCCCACTATGGTGTAGCAGTCATTGGGCCAACTAATTTACACTGTTCATTTTACTAATCCTCATCATAATCCTTAAAACAGATAATCCTAGTCCACAGTTGAGGAAACTGAGGCTCAGAGATTAAGTAAATCCCTTAGCAAGGGTCATGCCTGCCTTTGAAACCTCTTCTTTCATTGCACAGGTCTTTGAGCTTCCAGTTGTGCAGTTAAATTAGGGTATTTTAAAACAATTTGCCATAAATTTAAAAAATTGGTGAATACTTATGAGGACAATATATTTAAATAACTATTCGTATATAATAAATATTCATTTTGTTTAGACTACTGCCATAAATGTTAATACTATAGATCATCTCTCCTTTTCATACGTTCCATCTACCACTATGCTCAAATAACAGCACTGGTGAAATACAGCTCAGAAATTGCTTAGACTTATAGGCTGAGCATAGAGACTCTTCTAGCCCCTCTCCCTCCTCTATAGATCAGGAAACTGAGGACTGGGAAGGCTGAATTCTTGTCTGAGATTACATAGATGGTGGCAAAGCATGACTAGAAGATGATTTCTGACCTCTGCTACAGGACTTTTTGTGACTAAAGCATATGGAAATTCATTTGCATAATCTTGTCTTCCAATTCATGAACACAGGATGTCTTTCCATTTATTTGTGTGTTCTTGAATTTCCTTCACCAATGTATTGTAGTTCTCAGTGCACAAGTCTTTTACCTCCTTGATTAAGTTTATTTCTAAGTATTTTATTCTTTTTGATGCTATTGTAGAGGGAATTGTTTTCTTCTTTCTTTTTTTTGTATAGTTCATTGTTAGTGTATAGAAATGCAACTGATTTTTGTGTGTGGATTTTTTGTCCTGCAACTTTACTTAATTCATTTATTAGTTCTAACAGTGGTTTTGTCTTTTTGTTTTGTAGAGTCTTTAGTGTTTGGTATATATAAGATCAAATCTTCCGCGAACAGATAATTTTAATTCTTCCTTTCTGATTTGGATGTATTTTATTTCTTTTTCTTGCCTAATTGCAAGTGGAAAGAGTGGACATCCTTAAAGCTTTCAGCTTTTCACTGTTGAATATAATGTTAGCTGTGGGCCCATCATCTATGGGCTTTATTGTGTTAAGGTACATTACTTCCTATACCTAATTTGTTGAATGTTTTTTATCATGAATGGATGTTAAATTTTGTCAGATGCTTTTTCTGTATCTATTGAGATGATCATGTGATTTTAATCCTTCATTTTGTTGATGTGGTATATCACATTTTTTAGTTTGTGTATATTAAACAATCCTTGTATTCCAGGGATAAATCTCACTTGATCATAGTGTATGATCCTTTTAATGTGCTGTTGACTTCTCTGGGCTAGTATCTTAATGAGACTCTTTGTATCTATGTTCATCATGGATATTGGCTTATTGTTTTCTTTTCCTGTACTGTATTTGTTTGGCTTTGGTATCAGGGTAATACTGGTGTCATAAAATGAGTTTGGAAGTGTGTACACTGTTGGTAGAAATGTAAAATAGTGCAACCACTATGGAAAAGAGTATGGAGGTACTCCTAAAAATACAACTACCGTATGATCCAGAAATCTCAGTCCTGGGTGTATATCCAAAATAATTGAAATCAAGACACATGGATGGACCTGGAAGATATTTCGCTAAGTGATAAGTAAGTGAGAGAAGGACAAATTTTGCATAATTCCACTTGTATGAGGTATTTAAAATAGTCAAACTTATAAAAGCAGATAAAAGAGTGGTGGTTGCCAGGAGATGGTGGGGAGGAGGAAATGAGGAGTTGTTCAATGGATATAAAGTTATGGTTATACAAGATGAATAAGTTCCAAAGAACTGCTGTACTATTATTAGCAATATGATGTTTTACACTTAATATTTTAAGAGAGTAGATCTCATACTAAAAAAAAAAAGAAAAAGAAATTTTTATGTAGACAAAACTCAATTCAGTTGTGAATTATTCCAGAATTAGCTATAAAATACATATAAACATAAAGTACATGGTTTTCTCCTCCATTCTTTTGTCTTATTTACATGTTGTATCTCCTCTGCTTGGTCTGTCTAGATCATCTCTTTCATTTGTTCTTTTGTATGGAATTCTCAATCTATTCCCACATTTTCTCCTTGGTATTCAAAACTATCCAATTGTTTCTTTATATATCAATCTCAATTTATTTCTAATTTATTTGTTTTTGATAACTTCCATAAAATGTATTTAAGTTGCTCTCTATTCACCCTTTGATGTGGTTTACCAATGTGATATTATATCATTGGTGACCCTTTTGAAATTATCGTTAACATTGGATTTTTCATCCATCCTTTTAAGTCTTTCTGTGTTACTTCCTATATATTTAATATTAGCTGTCATTTTGTCATTTTTATGTAATCTATCACCATCTAGCTTCCATTTCCATAGAGTAAACACCATTGGTATATTTCATCTTTACTAAATATTAACAATATAGGTACTGTGGCAAAAAGTGAGCTGTGGCTTCTAGTTCTGTAAAAAATGTCATGGGTATTTTGATAGGGATTGCATTAAATCTGTAGATTGCTTTGGATAATATGGTCATTTTAACAAGATTAATTCTTCTAATACAAGAATACAGAATATCTTTCCATTTCTTTGTATCACTTTCAAATTCCTTCATTAACGTTTTATAGTTTTCAGAGTATAGGTGTCTCACCTCCTTGGTTAAGTTTATTACCAGATATTTTATTTTTTTATTGTTTTATTGCTTTATCTTACAGATAGTTCATTATTAGGATAGAGCAAGAGATGTCTATATATTAATCTTGTATCCTGCAACTTTACTGAATTCATGTATTAGTTCTAATAGTTTTTCTGGTGGAGATTTTAGGGTTTTCTATATATAGTATCATGTCATCTGCAAATAGTGACAGTTTTACTTCTTCCCTTCCAATTTGGATGCCCTTTATTTCTTTTACTTGTCTGATTGCTGTGTCTAGGAACTCCAATACTATGTTAAATAGAAGTGGCAAGAGTTGACATCCTTGTTTTGTTCCTGAATTTAGAAGAAAGACTTTCATCGAGTATGATGTTAGCAGGTTTGTCATAAATGGCCTTTATTATGTTGAGATATGTTCCCTCTATACCAACTTTGATGAGACTTTTTATCATGAGTGGATGTTGAATTTTGTCAGTGCTTTCTCTGCATCTACTGAGATGATCATGTGATCTTTATCTTTCCTTTTGTCAATGTGGTGTAGCACGTTGACTGATTTGTGAATATTGAACCATCCTTGTGACCCTGAATTAAATCCCACTTGAACATGGTGTATGATCCTTTTTATATATTGTTGGAGGTTCCTCAAAAAAGTAAAAATAGAAATACTATATGATCCAGCAATTCCACTCCTGGGTATATATCCAAAGAAGACAAAAGCACTAATTCAAAAAGATACATGCACCTCTATGTACATAGCAATATTATTTACAATAGCTAAGATATGGAAGCAGCCTAAGTGTCCATTAACAGATGAATGGATAAAGAAGAATGAATGGTGTATATATATATACAATGGAATATTACTCAGTCACAAAAAAGAATGAAATTTTACCATTTACAACAACATGGATATACCTGAAGTACATTATGCTTAGTGAAATAAGTCAGACAAAGACAAATACTGTATGTTATCACTTATATGTGGAATCTGAAAAATAAAACAAATGAATAAATATAACAAAACAGAAACAGACTCACAGTTATAGATAAGTCTGTGCTTACCAGTGGGGAGAGGGACGGAGAGAGGGGCAAGATAAGAGTATGGGATTAAGAGATACAAACTACTATGTATAAAATAGATGAGCAACAAGGTTATATTGTACATCACAGGGAAATATAACCATTATTTTATAATAACTTTAAATGAAGCATAATCTCTAAAAATATCAAGTCACTGTGTTGTACACCTGAAGCCAGTATAATATTGTAAATCAATTATACTTCAATAAAAAAACTAATTTCTTATTCATACCATGTTACATATTTATCTGATATAGCAATTATCTTTTTCATTATTTTATCTTCAAATACAAAGGATTGTAGCAAATTTAGAAGTTTGTGACTCTGCCTCTATAACTTTTACTATATATTCCAATACATTAAGGCAACTTTCAAATAGATTGTCAACTTTATTATCATTTTTTTAACCTAAAAGAAGTTGCATCAGAATTTTTACAATAAATTCACAACTGGCATAGGTGATAATTATTCAGATCTGTTTTCTTACTTGGCAAGAGTATATTGAGATATCATTAATTTTTTTGTGTCATTTCTCAGAGGCTTTTCCAATTTCAAGCACATCTGTTGTAACAAAAGGAAAAAGATTTACAATAAACTAAATTCCTAGAATTGCAAATGAAATCACCAAAATACAAGAAGTGAATTTTGGATCCATGCAGAACCCTATCTTTTCTGTTCCATGATTCTTTCAGAATATCTCTTTGCTTAGTGCTTTGGGTAACCCTCTTGGGTAGGGTTTTTGTTTTGTTTTTTTTCCTGTCAACATCAGACTTAAAACACAAATGGCACTGAGTAGGCAGTTAATAAAATATATCACATTTATTGGTGAAATGACTTTGAATGAAATGTTTTCATCTAAATAGGTGTAAGGACTGACTTAGGGAAGGTCATTGCAGGCTATTAAACACATAGGAATTCTAAGAGGTGTAATACATGAACAGTTATTTAGAAGACTAAAAGTCAGTTTTAATCGGGAATATGGTAATCATTATATTTGTTATTTGATATGAATTATGTTAAAATTGTGCCTGAAAATTTTTGTTAAGCTTCCAAACTGGCACCGTTCAGATTAATCATTGAAGGAAGGAGAGGGTACAAAGACCAAAGCTCAGCCTCTGAAATGTTCTCTGAGCTGAACTTGTGGTGACTTTCAGCTTTCATCTCCAGGGTCTGTCTTGCAACCTTCTAGCAGTGAGTGCTGAATTATTGAGAGAAATTTAACATTCATGTTTCTGAAGATAAACACAGGCTTATATTTTCAAACTCATATTTCAGATACAAAAAGGCCAGAACTCAGTTGATGCTTAGGACAGATGTAGGATTTTTCTTGAGTTGTTGGCGCGTTTTCTTTTCTTTTTTTTTTTGTCCAGGTGGTTTTCAATTACAAGCCCAAGGAAGAGGTAGCATTCAAGTGGTGTGATCTCAGGGATAAATAGGAACCCTTCTCCCCTTCCCAGCTTACCCAAATTTCCCACATCTGCTCTCTCTAGTACTTGAAATTCCCTTAATAAAGAACCTAGATTTAAATTCCACACTTGAAGATAAGAGAAGTGGGGATTAAAACACAAATACTCCCTTTGAAAGAGAACACATTGACTTAAAGTCACACTAAAATATCTGGGTTATATCAGATCCTTGACTCAAAGCAGGTTTTGTTGTCCAGGTAAGAGAAGAAGTGAACTTCATAGAAGGAAATATGTGTTAGCAGAGTTTTGTAATGAACACTGTTTCCACTTTTTCACCTTCCTTAGGCAAATTCATTTCAGCTACATTCAAGCATAGTTCCCTTTCTTTCATTTGGTAAATAGAGTATTCCTCTTTTTTTTTCCCCAGAACAGTCTGCTCTGAAATATTGGATGCTCTAAGTGCATCTCAGTCGCCTAGTTTGGAAAAAATTACAGAATAAAATACTGAGAATGTGTGTTTGGCATTGTTGAGCCTATGCTTGACAATCTGTAAAGTGTTATGGAGAAACTTATAGATGTCTGAAGACGAGATCTTTTTTTTTTTGTGAAATTCACAAGAAAGTAAGTTCTTCAAACTTCTTACTCGTCTTGAGAAACATTCCTGAACAAATTATTAAAAGTTTGACTGTATGAGCTAAAAAACATAAATGGTAATCACTGGGTTTATAAAAAAAAGCATGACCAGTTTTGGGTTCATTTTTTTTTTTTAAGACTGTGGGTCAGGGGCCCGGTATAGTCATAGTGCTCCCTAATCTTAGTAAAGCATTTGATAGATTCTCAAGGACCTAGATGGAGAAATTTGAGGTGGAAAATAGTACAGTTAGGTGGATTTGTAAATTGTTGGGGAACCATGTGCAAAGATCACTGATTAAAATTAATTTATGTTATCCTTGGCCCTGTTCTGTTCAATATTTTTAAATATGATCTTGATAAAGTTATAGATGATATGAAACAGCAGAGTGATCTAGTATATCACATGATAGAATCAATGTTTAAAATTGATTGGCTGGCATTATATACTGTCAAGCTTATAGTGAGTAGGAGTAATTTAGTACCCCAATCTCACTGTACAAATTTAAGATGAATTACATGTGGGTTAAAAGCAACGTATGTGAGAAATATTTATGGGTAAAATATTATATGCAGAACAAGTATGATGACAGACCTGTTTTCCTCTACACAGGTCAAACCATATAATACAGTTCAAGACTTGATGTCACATTTTAATTGGAACACAGATAAACTATAGTGTGTCCAAGGAGCAAGACTAAAGTAGTGAAAAATCTTGCTATTTATATTATGAATATTTTCTGTATACAAAACTTAGGTGTTGGGGCTTCCCTGGTGGCACAGTGGTTGAGAGTCCGCCTGCCGATGCAGGGGACACGGGTTCGTGCCCCGGTCCGGGAAGATCCCACAGGCCGCGGAGCGGCTGGGCCCGTGAGCCATGGCCGATGAGCATGCGCGTCCGGAGCCTGTGCTCTGCAACGGGGGAGGCCACAGCAATGAGAGGCCCGCGTACCGCAAAAAAAAAAAAAGCAAAAAAAAACTTAGGTGTTGCTATTTTCTTAATTTTCTGTCATGTGGGAACTGTCATTTGTTGAAGAACCATGAAAATATTCTTGAATTTTTGTCAGTGCTGGGGACAGTGATTGTTTCTAGTATCATTCTCTCCATCATGGACCATGGAAAGTCATGGAATACAGCTTTCCTAAAAATGAGGACAGAAGAAAAGAGAGAGAATGCCTTGATCCACTGTATATCAAAAAGCACTGAAGTAATCCAAATTTTAAGTTTCATGTTGAACTATTAAGAACTCTTATTGAATGGCAGGAGCCAGTAATTTCCGCCTTTTTTCCCTCCACATTAATGGTAATTTTCATTTGATCTTTTTTCTGTATCATTCCATTGTTAATTTGAAGGCTATCTGCATACACTCAGTACACGTTAAATGAAATTGTTAATTGACTTCTTTTAAATTTATACCTAAAACAATAATGACTTAAATATTTTTCAAAGATGAAGGACTTATTTTTCATATAAAGACTGTAGAGAAGAAATTCTGGGAATTTTGAAGTGACCGTTTGTAGAGCCGCAAAACCAAATTCTGTTTAAAGAACTAGAGTCCGAAACATTTGGCTTGGGTATTTCTTTAACCTCTGTCGTATTTAAGGAACTTTATTTAAAATACAATTTGGAAGCACATACTAGCCACTTCATAGCACAAAAAGGAATAGAATGGTGAAAAATAGCAGCAGTTATAGAACTTATTCCAGAATCTACAAGGTAAAGTATTAGCAACCAGAAGGGATAAAGTTACACATCCTTTTGTTTCTGGCACCAATAAGAGAAGAAATAGAAACTGGGAAAATAAAAGAATAAGGTCTTCGCAATTTTGTGGCTTGGGTTACTAAGCACTTACAATAAATAAAGCTTAAAACACAAGCACATCATCTAAGACAGCTATGTATTAGAAACCCAAAGAACCTTCAGGACTGAAGGACTTTTTTTCCAGAGACTGAACTAAATTATTTTGTAGGAATAAGGTACTCTGAATGACTCGCTAATTCAGATCATTTAAAACAGTCATATTTGTTTGTTTTAGCCATAACTTTTAAAGTGCTCAATTGTTTCATTGATAAGATAAAACCACAAATCGAGGGGGAGCCAATTTGAAGTGTACAGTTGATGTGTTTGTGTTCTTTTGGTATTTAAGTGCTCATCAGGGTCAGAAATCAAATGATTGATCTGGATAGTAAATTCTTCTGATAGCTACCAAATCTCCCCAAAAGAAAATGTTTTGCAATTCACAGGAGATAATTAATCTATGCTTAGAATATAGAGAAATTTCTAACCTTCAGTGTGATCAAAATGATATGAAAGTTGGTGATTGAAGAGAAATTTTAGTTGTTACTGCTGCTTAGCTAGTAACACTTAGATAGGATATCCAAAGCAAATGAAAATAAATGTGAGCAGAGCTTGCAACTTTATTTTTATGAACTTGATTTCTTTGGCTATTGGCAGTTGCAAGGTCTGGTCAGAGAGAAAGGAGAATTAGTGGAAAACACCTGAAAGACCTGTCAGTGTGAGAGAATACAAATGTAAAAGCATCCTAGAAAGCGATGAAGATAATATTGTCATACAGGGCAAGCTTCTAACTCTGCCGTCATTTTCAACTACAAATTGGCACTTGCCTCTGGCACTTGCCATCTGCCTCTACAAGGATTAAATCATGTGCTGCTGCAGCTGCTGACTTTCAACACCCCCTGAAAGGAGTTCAGGATGGAGAGCAGAAATGAGGTGCTCTGTGCCCTGGGGAAAACTTGCAGAACTTGTCTTCAGATAGATATTTTCAGGAGCCGATTTTATGAGCCCAGTACTTGTGTCTCCTCATATCTAAAAAAGCACTAAAATCCTTTATGGTGATGTCTGCGCCTCGTGACTAACAGTAACCCTCAGGAGACTAGCAGAAACCTTCTGCAAGAAATTTGTGCTTGACTGCACGTACTTCCCCTTCACCAAAATCACATATATACTGACTCTTCCCCCTACCTCTTCGGAGCAGTTTCTCAGAGCTATCTGAGATGCTGTCTCCAGGCTATAGTCCTCATTTTTCCCTAAATAAAACTTAGCTCACAACTCTCACATTATGCTTTTTATTTTTTAAGTCGGTATCATCATTGGGAGACATTGGAAATAACACATGAAGATCAGCTGTGGGACTACTTATCTCAAGAAATTTCATTCTTACCAAATGCAAATATTGTAGAGAATAGATAAAAATATTCCCCAGTGAGAAACTACTAGACTTATTCTTGGGTTGCCAAGAAAGAAAGAATTACAGACAACACTCTGAAAAATGTTACTATTTTTACTAGTACTATGTTACTATTAATTAAAAATATTTTAACTTCCAAATATTTCTGGGAATTCTAATTTGTTAGAAATGTGATAAGTTTAGTATACCTATAGAAGTAATTAAACTCAGTGGAAGACAAATGAGAAATTTGATTCAAATTAAAAATTACTTGGTGACTCAGCAAACTCATATCTGATAATTCCCAGATGTACAGTATTGCAAAGATAAGTGTGCAGTAGAATTCTTGATCAATAAGTGTCTTGGATCTTGAGAAAAAAATTATCTCATGAACATGCAGATAATTTTCAATTAATCCCTATTTTTTAACATTAAAAAAAAGCTGTGAGGTATACACAGCTGATTACAACCCCTTTTCAACATTTCTTACAAACACTGTCTTCTTTTATAGATTTGTTTTCTCTTTATGCATGTCTAAATAATATAATTTAGCTTTGCCTTTTTGATATTTATATAAATGGAATCATAATGTATGCATTCTTTTGTTTCTTGCTTCATTTGCTGAATCTTATGTGTGTGAAATTCATCCATGTTTTGGGGAGTACCTGTAGTAAGAGTTATTATTTATGCATATTATCCTTGTATGACTTTATCTTAATGTATTTTTTCCATTCAACTATTATTGGACATCTAGTTTATTTTCTAATTTCTTGGCTGTTATGATCACTTATCCTTTATGAAAGTTCTATATATCTTAGATCCCATGTGCATAAGTTCCTCTAGGATATCTCCCTAGAGTGAAATTGCTGAGTAATAGAATATGCATACTTGCAGTGCTATTAGATGACTCCAAATTTTATCCAAAGTGGTTAAACCAATGGACATACATTGTAGCATTGTAAGAGAGTTCCCATTACACCCCATCCTCACTAGCATTTGATTTTGTCAGACATTTTAATATTTGCCTATTGAGGAAATGGTGTCTCATTGTGGTCTTAATTTGCATTTCCTTACACATAAGTTTGGACACTTTTCATGTATTTATTGGCTATTTGAATTTTCTCTTTTAGATGTGTCTGTTCAGGTGTTTTATCTATTTTGGGAGGCATCTTTTCCATTTTGATTTATAGAAGATCTTAATGTATTTGTGATACTAGTCCTTTGTTAGTTTTAAGTACTGCAAAACAAAACCAAACTAAAAACAATCAGTGACTTGTATTGTTTTTCACTGTCTTTATGGTGTACATTGATGAAAAATATTCTTAATTTTAAAGTGGTCACATTTGTCAATGTTTTCTTTGAAAATAATGCTTTTTTTCTTTCTTGAGATGCTTTCCCTA
>NW_006787415.1:296778-316240 GCF_000442215.2 Lipotes vexillifer
CTATGTTATCTTTTTAAAGCTCCTACTTTTCTAGTCTCTGAAAAGGTTTGTATAAGAATTAAATTTGTTCCTTACATTTTTGGTAAAACTGGCTGAGAAAGCCATTTCCCATCTTTGTAGGAAAATTGTAAACTATTGACTCCCTTTATTTAATGATTGTAAGACTGTTTAGGCTGTTTCTCCTTGAATTCATTTTTTCAAGTTACATTTTTTCCAGGAATTTCCTCTTTCTTCTACATTTTCAAATTTATTGCTAAGGTGTTCATAACATTCTTTTTTATTATCTTTTTATATTTGTAGCACTTATAATATATCTTTAAAAATCTTGTTATTGAATATTTATTCTTCTTTTCATTGGTCTTTAAATAATCTCACAATACTTTGTCAATTGTTGTTTTCAAAGAACAAACTTTTGGCTTCATTTTTCTCTCTATATTTTTCTTCCTTTTCATTAGTTTTGGGCTCCTCTTTATTATTTCCTTTCTTTTTCTTTCTTTAGGTTTATATTATTGATATCTTTCATACATGAGCTATATGTTTAGCTCATTAATTTCAATTATTCTTAATTTTGTTATTAACATCTTAGGCTATATATTATCTCCTAAGAACTGCTTTAGATGTATCACAGAATCTTTGGTGTATTGTATTTTCATGATTATTTGATCAAAATATTTTATAATTGATTTTATAATTTTTCCTTTATTTATTTTTGAGATGTTTCTTATTTTCAAAAAATGTATATTTTCAAATATTCCAATATTCTGCTTGACAATATATATTCAGTTTTGTAAATAAATAGATAAGTAATCACTTTGACACTTAAGATTATTGAGTTGGAGAAAAATTAAGATGACACATTAGAGAAATTAACTTACATTACTTTGGCTTCGCATGTATGTTACCACTGTAAAAAATGTAAAGATCAAATCACATGTAACCCAGGGTTGCACAAACTGATCTCATGCTCATTGTCTCCATGCATCTGCTTTTCTGACTTTATTTCCCATCCATCTCTAATCCCTGAAATCTATTGTCTGGGCCCCCTGAATACCAAGATTAGTCAGCAATAAAATTCTTTATTCTTTACTGCTGTTTCATGATCATTCTTCTCATCTTGCTTCTTAAAATCACTTTGCTTCTCATGTCATTAAACTATATCAGATAGTATCCCTCTTTGTGGATTTCATCTATAGTTCCCTTGGTCACTCTTTCACAGTGTTCAAAAATTTTTGGTTCTTAACTCATTGCCACTTTCTCCAACACCACTCGTCAAAATTTTTGGTGAAATAAATATCCTCATAGATGATCTTTCCAAAGTTCTGCACTGTAAGTTTCCTCATCTCACTCATCCATTGGTCTTGTCATCAACAATGCCTTGGCTCTTAGTCCTTTGGTCATACCCTTGACCTTGTTATTAGTAATAACTTTCATAATATCATTTTAAAGCATCTCACTCCCCCATAACTATTCCTCTTTTCTCCTTTATTTCCCCCAGGAACCTGAAGCAAAGACTGTTTATGTTCCATATGTCCCCTTGGCTCAAATGTGTTTACCTGAAATCGTGCTTCTCAGCATACTGACAGCACCCCATCTCAATCATGTGTGCCTTTTTCTCTCTGTTTCTCTTCTTTTCTGAAGGCTTTCTTGGAGAAAAAGAACTTATGTCATGGGAACTTCTTGCACTATGTGTAGGCACACCCCAGAAGTTTAGGAGAATGGCACATAATATTCCCATGGAAAACCTTTAGCCAATGGGGATGGAGTCAGTGAATAATATCCCAGTCTCCCTGTCTCTGATAGGACAATTCTGAGGCACATCCTACACGGTTTTCAGATTGTCCCCTGTGAGACCAAACCCTGGTTGCCCAACTTTACTGTATTTACTTGCTTCCTTGTCTTACTTTCCCACTTTCTCATTTCTTCACTTGTGTTTCCTGGAATTGCCTGCACACAAGTCCTTGCCCCAAGGTTTCAATTGCTCACTGCATCTTTTCATGTTCTCATTTTTCTTCTTACTCATTTTAGATTCCATGGTACAAGGTTTTATCCACTTCTTGAATATGCCCTCAATTCCCTTCCCCTTCCCAGTGTTTGTCATACTGTCCTGAACAAACCTTGACCTTTGTTTGATTTGAATCATAGATTACTGTTTATCCCTTTCTCTGATTTACTATGACAAATCTGGAATAATATATAATCTACTAATTTCTTTATCTGTCTGTTGCCCCCTACTAGAATCTAAGCACCATGAAGTCAGGAATTTTTGCCAGTTTTATTTCTGTATTCACAGTGCCTAGAAAGGTGGCTGGTACACAGTACAGACTCAATACGTATCTGTTGAATTGCTGGTTAAGTTTGGAATCACTCCCATAATACTCTTTTATAGGAAGTGTTTTAGGTAGCATGGGGCTCAGAGTTATCCTCAGATGGTTCCTGAAGAGGACAGCATCTTTCCATATATTTTCCTTTTTTTACTCTCACCTTTCTCTTTCACATCTTCTTATAACACGTGATTGAATCATGACTGAAAAATATGTGTGTAAAAAGGATTTCTTTGTACAGGTGTTGGTATTTGTGGAATTACTTTCAAACCTTTAGCATCTGCCAAGGTGATTTTCCTCCCTTTTAGGATGGATCAAAACGTATAAGTAGTTTAGAATAGCTCCGTACATCTTTTTAGTTGTGTAAATGAGGAATAGCACTGAGTTGCATTGATTTATAATGTTCTTTTCATGTAAAATAGTAACAATAATTTTTTGAACACTTACTATATAACAGGCACTATTGTAAATGCTTTACATATGTTGATTCATTTAGTATATAATCAATTCTATGAGAAAGATGCTATTTTACTTCTTATATGAGGAGGAAGAATTGCAGAGCAATTATTGAATGATTTTCCCAAAGTCTCATAACTAGAGAGTAAGGGAGCTGGTATTCTGTATGCTGAACATCAAAACCAGGTTTTTCTGATTTCAAGCTCTACGCTCTTAATTACTGTTCTGTATTACTATTCTCTTTTACTTCACATAAAAATAAAATAGGACAGACAGTATGCTAGTGGACATTTACAATGTGCCAGGCATTATTTTATGCATTATATGAGAAAGCTCCTGAACAGCAACGTGTAGTTATAAGAACATCGGATTGCAAACTGAGAGACTAGATCTGTCTCTGTCATCCCTGGAACCACAGACAAGACATTTCAGTTCTCTGGTCTTAATTATTTTCATCCATCCAACCATATGTTGGATGGATGCCTGGAACAGTGACAGATCTTGGGAAAACAATAATGAAGGAGAAAGTGTCAAAATGAGATGTCTAGTGGAATAGATAGTCGAAAGTGGCCAATGAATACACAGTGCAAAGGTGCTGTGACAGAGGAAAGTATGGGATGCTTTTGAAAGCATGAGGAGGGATGTGAACTGGGGAGGATATTTCCTCTGTAAAATGAACTCAGTCCCCTACCAGTAACCCATTATACTCCATTTAATTAGGGAGGAGTCTCAGAGCAGGCGGTCATACCTCTTTGCCTTGAGTTAATATCTACAGAAATTTAAGGACTCATTTTGACATTATCACTCTATACCTTTAGTCTTTTCTCTTTATCCAAGGCTGGGCCATCCCTTTCACCCTATCTTAAGGCAGTCTTTTTCACATGTAGAGCCCCTGCATTATTACCACCCTGCATTCCAGTAAAAGATTGCCAGTGTCTGTTTTCCTCCCTGACCTACTAATTGTGACTCTCAAGAGTTGCAGGCTGTAATTATAACTCTTTAACTAGCTTCCTAGGTGATACCCCAGAATCTACACTGTGCTGAGAAACTACCTCATAGTAGAAACCTTCATAGAATAAGACTCTTTGGATTGTCAGAAATTAAACCGTCTAGGACAAGATCTAAGCCATTAATGAAAATCAGCTTTAAGAGTAGTGTTATATGATGTGCCATTATTTTTATTTAATAATGAGCACCTTAAATAGTATCTTTGTTGTTAAAGTGGTTCAATTTGAAACCAACTTCTCTGTCAAAAGGGGAGCAACTAACTGGTTTAATACCTCTAGTGGCAAAAGTTCTTATGGACCTGAAGCTTGGGCCTAAGTTTTTGCAACATTAATCTCGGAAAATGTTGTCCACTTGTAGAGATATGTTAGGCTTCTCCTGAGGAAAGCTGGAATGTAGTTACTTCCCATCATGTAGCTCTTTCATTTTGGGGGGCAACTTTAGATGAGCAAAGGTCATGTATGTAGCTTTTGTCAGCAGACTCCAAGAGGCTGTCCCTAAGTGTTGGTAAAATATTAGATGACAACCCTTTAATTACCCCAGGATTCATCCTTATTCAGATTTAGAAAGTGGGTGCTTTGCTAGATTAAGCCATCAGGATTTGTTGTGATCTCAGTGACACCAGCAAATAATGATTACATTTTACATTTGTAATATGAGTTCATTATTGTCAATGCCTTTTATATAGATGGTTATATGATCCTTATAAGAAAGAAGTAGGTATATTAAGTTTATTCAGAAATGAGGTTAAAGGCATAAAAAAGTTAAATAATTTGCTTAAAGCAACACAGCTTATCACAGAGCCAAAAATATCACTTTGATTCTTTGGTGTTAGTTCTATCTTATGCTGCTTTCTCCTTGAATAAAGCACACAACTCTGAGACTAAGTGAAGGTTTGTTGCATGGTTAAAAGGAATGAAGCATTAAAAATTTATCTTGGTGTGGCAGATTGAAGATGGCCACCAATTGTTTGCTATTCCTCCCATAAGGAGGTAGAGTATATTCCTCCACTGTCTTCTTTTATTGGCTGGTCTTCATGACTTACTTAACCAATAGATGAAATAGGAGCCACATTCCAAGGCAAGATTGCAGTGGAACATGTACTCTCAGCACCGTGAGTCGCCATGTAAGAAATCAGACTACTCTGAAGAGACCATGTGGGAGACCCTGAGAATGAATAAAGAGGGAGAAATGCCCAGCAGAGCCCAGCCTTCCAGCTTCCCCACCAAAAAGGTATCTTAGATTCTCTATTAGTGGATGCTTAATGGAACAAAAGAATCAACAGTCAAGTCCTGCTTGGATTTCTATCACAAAAAAATCATGAAATATTGCAAAATCATTAGTATAGCCACTAAGTTTTGGGGTAGATTGTTATGCAGCAGTAGATAACCAGGACACTACTGAAAACACGAAAAGAACAGACACTAAAGGAAGTGCTATTGAATTAAGTATTAAACCCTCAGTAAAATCTCCAATTGCAGTGTTCACCTAAATATCCACTGTTTCAATTCCCAAGTGATCTCTATTCTTTAGGCTCGAGTCACAGTGAACTCTGGGCTCTTTCAAGCTACTGGTCAGTTAACCATACGTATTAGGGGAGAAGAGTAGACTGCATACCCCTTGACCCTCCCCACCACAGGTTGGTCATCATTCCATGACTTCAATATCCAGATTCTTGACTCTTCTGACACTCTGCCCTCATGATTATCTAACCCCCTTAATTTTGTTTAATTCGTCTCCACTTCTCTTTAGCCATTCACTGGTAGTATTTATCTTTGACCTAGTTATTCTTGAGAAGTATTCAGTCTCATCTCCTACTCCATTCTCTGACCACAACTCCTTTCTCACACACCTAAAATATAGGTATTCTCCAAAGTTTGATGTCAGTTTTACTCTTCTCTTTACATTATCTCTATCTAGTGGCTTCATCATTGTGATGAAGTTAATGATTCAGGTCAAGATTTCTCATACCAAGTTTAAAAATACATGTTCCTGCTGTCAAACCTCTTATATTCAATATGCCATGAATCTTACTTTTCTTAACATCCCAATTTCTGTAAATTTCACTACCAGTTTTCTAAACTCTGGATTCTAATCCCCAGGCCACCTAATAAACTCTTTCTTTCCTGGATCTGATCCCTTCAGCCTCATCTGATTTCCCTTTCCCTATTCTTTTCACCACTCCAGGCATCCTGTACTTCCCTCAGTTTCTTGAATAAACCTCTGTCTCTCCCAATTAGAGTCCCTTCCACATACAACTCCTTTTCTTTCCTAGAATGCTCTTCTCCCTTTCTTCACGTAGCTATTTCCTACTCATCGTCTGTGTCTGTCACTGTTACTTGTCTCCTCAACAGCCCTTTCCCTCTTCCTCTTTACTAATAGAAATCTCCCCCACAAATTTATTCAAATACTGCTTACATACATACTTCATGACCTTTCTCTATGTGCAAAGTTGAATGTTTATTAATAATAAGTCCATTATGGTAATTCTATGTTTCTCACCAGTTGTTGCTTTGGGCATTAGCACATGAATAATATGTATCAGTCAGGGTATATTCAGGAGACAGACACTATATCCATTATTAGAACGGAGAGTTTTAACGAACTGAAAAGAGAACTGAAAAGGCAAAAATGGGATACTCAGGTATCATGTAGGAAATAACTGCAGGAATAAGAAAAGAGAAAAAATTGGAATTATTAAACTTAAATGTGCAAATATGGGGCTCCATGCAGTGGGGCCTCAGACATCTGCAGAGTAGATGCTGACAGGCTGGTGCTAGTGTTTCTGAAAGAGGGGAATGAAGTTGGTTCTGGTACTGTGGCAAACAACAAATTGAAATTATTTTGCTGCTTCTGCAGAAACAAACTGCTGCCACCAGACTGAGTAAACGTTCTCGGGGTTACCCTGACAAGAACAGAAAGCAAACAGGAAGGAAAAATTGCCTTCTCTCCTCCAGCCTCACAGTCTCTCTCTAGCACCCTCTATTGGCAGAGCAGGGCAGTTAGCAAGAATTCTTTGTTCCCAAGCATCGTCCATGCTCATTTTCCTTTCATGCATTTTTAAATGCCATTGCTTTGGATTGCTCCAGACACAGACTCCTCTCATAAGTTCATAATCCTCTCCATCCTACATGGTCCAGCTTATGACCTACAATGTCCATTATACTTTCCAATTTAATGTGACCTTTTCCTTTGCTGATTTGCATGCCTCTCTTATGATGTTTATTTTTCTGTCTCCTGTTATAGTTAGTTATGTGCATGCCTTGACTCAGACAGTAAAAGCATGGATTTGGAGTCAGATAGAGCAGGGTTCAGATCCTGAATCCATTACTTAGTAGTTCTGTGACCTTGAGTAAGTTATTTAAACTAAGTCTCAAATTCCACATGTATTAATTTAGAGGCACAAGTTTCTTACATAATCTCTGTTCAATAAAATTCTTTTAATAAATAGGGTTAAAAGGATCTTGGTATATTTTAGTGATCACCCAGACAGTATTACATTCTATCTAAATGTTAATTGTTTTACATAATGTCCTTACATATTAATAATCAAGGTATAAACATGTCACCAGAAAGATTTCTCTGTAAATTTGGTGAATTAAAATGGAAATAAACAGAATGCATTCTCTTCTTTCTTGAAGAGTTTATACTCCTAGATTCATTTTGATTATTTCCCAGAATGACAGGCTGGAACAAATGTCTCATTTCAAGGATGATAGACCACTAAGGTTCTAGCCATTGAAAGTTTCTACACAACAATTTTGGGTGTATTTTCACCAGTTAAAGTCAAAGTCCTATCATCTATAGCTTTAAAAATGATAAATAAGTCATAAAAAGATTTAACAAAGGTTAAAAGAGGACATAATTTATCGTTATGTTTTGTTCATAACACATATGCTTAGAAGACTCTTAGGAGAAAACAGAATTCTGATAATGTTGAATTTGGGGGATCCAAAGAAATCCTAGGCATTTGTTGGTTAATCTTTTGTCCTTTCCGAAATTTGCTATTAATCAGTAGAAATAGAATTTTCTGAACATTTCTCCAGCTGTTTCAGATTGGAAGTGGTGCTGTCCCGCCAAAGTCTGGCTCTGTAAGAGCCCATTGCATTTAACAACAGTGAAAAGGAGGGGAGGAAAATATCACCAACCTGGACATGAGCCAAACTGAAAGGGAATTAAATTCCTGCTTTTCTATTCCTGTTATGGACACTACAATAATGAAAGTTTTGCATAATCTAAAAGAAATTTAATTTGCCTAAAGGTCTAAGCTGTTTCTAAAATATGGTGAGGTAGGGTTAGGGGTTAGGGTAAAGGAGAGTTTTGGAGATAGATTGGAAAGAGAAGGATGTCAAATATTAAAACCTAAATTGTATATGCATAGTTTAATGGGGCTTTGAAAGCAAAACTTAAGTCTCCCTGATGCTTTAGAGTTTTTCAATAGTGAATTGCATCTTTCCTAAAAGCAGGTTTAACCTCTAGTAATGAGGATATAATCTAATCTCCTGCAAGGACTATATGAGGAAAATAAAGGTTGTATTATTCCACATGGTTTGAAAGTGAATGGAAATTCTACCCCCAGCTCCATCAAGATTGGCTTAACCACCAATGTAAATTACTCTTATTTGGTTATTGATGTCATATGCTAATGCTTTTCGTGGCAAGAACAGGCAACCAGTTCACCTTTTCAGTGAAGCAGACACAGGCCTCAGTGCTGTTACAAACTTCGTGATCATGGGAAAGTTCCTTCATTTCTCAGCCTCAATGTCCTCTTCTGTAAAGAGGCAATAATGCACAGGTTGCAGAGCTGGGAGAGTCCTGTAATGTGCCTGATACAATTCCTATAACACTGAGGATACACTCTGTAAGTGATAATATTATTGCTGCTATGTTTTGTAGTGTTCAGGTCTGAATTATAAGTCCTAAGGAGGCTCTGATAAAAAAGTAATAACACATTTCTACTATACCTAAAATGGCAGATGCTTAATGCATGCTCTTCTGTAGAAGAGAATTAAACTAATACAAAGTTATCACCCATTTCCACTCTGATTCCTGCATAATTCTGAGTTACCATCACTGAAGTTATTCCTATTTACTTGTCTCTGTCAGATCAGTAGCAGGGAAGACAAAGTTGATCTTCCTTAGACCTCAGATATTCTTAATATTGTTATGGAGAAAACAGCAAAAAATGACCCTTACCAGCTTGGCAGTTTCAGGAGGAGGCAAGCAGAACTATTAGACAAAAAGCTTTTCTGAATGTGACCTTTATTTTGAAACTGCACTGGAAATTGTAGAGCTTTCCTCTTCTATTCCGTTATCCCCCTGAAGTTAATTGAAGCTAAATTACATAGTTCAAACTTAGACGAGGAGACTCCTAGGAAACGTTTTCAGCTCTCTATAGTGTATTACTCTACATGCCAACTTTGAGAATTGCAGAACTGAATAACTAAAGTTCACCAGGTCACAAATAAGGTAACATAACATAATTAATTCTTTACAGTTTAAAACTGGTCATCCTTCCTTTTGAGCTCTTGTTTCAGGTCCAATGAGGAGTAGCTAGGAACAGATGGGGAATCCCAATTCTTTGTAAATTAGATGATTCTTGTATTCTGTTCTGATTCAGGTATGTGCCTAAAGAAATAAAGTCCAAGAGGTGACTTCATTGTACAATTGAAGGAATAAAGCTTGTTAACTGTCTTCCTATAGCTTTCCAGTATTGCTTCCTTGTTCTATTCTTTATTTTTACTTGGTCATAATTATTCATTCTTTCCAGAAGGAAATTTTAATCATGTCAAAGTAATTTTTCTCACCCCTTCTTCACCTCCCTCTCTTTAATCTCATGGTTAAATGGAAACATGAATAAATAAGTTCCTAAGAGGCCAAACCCAGGGTCTTTTGATGATACAGAGGGAATCCAGATGTTCACCCTGCCCTTCACCTCCTATAAAAGTTTTCACAGCATTTGTTGCTGGTAGTAATATGTCTCCTAAAAGAGAGGAAATTCTTTTATATCTACAGGTAATATTAAATTAAGTTTCTACATTTTGTTTGAAGTAGCAGATGAAAATCCTATCTTTTACTGCTGGCTTGTTACCTCCTCTGACTAGATTCTGTATGTTCTCATATGTGCACTATATCAATATGATGTCATTTAAGAATGACTTATATTTGAGACTATTCATTTCTTTTCAAGTCTATACTTCTGTGCCTCTAATTAGTGACACAGGCACATTGCTCTGTTCTGCTGCCCTTTGAGAGCAAGGTAGACACCAGGGTGATCACCAGAACTTTAGGTGGTAGGATGCAGTTTTGTTCAATGTGATTAATTTAATTGTGTGGGAATTATTTTTTTCTTGACTAATTTCAGACAATTATATCTCAGAGTTAAAATAGGCTACTTTCTCCTAACATTTTTTTCCAACTTTAAAGCATATATTTAGGAAATTTATTTATGAAATATGCTTGTGGCAAGGAATAAGAGCATTCATAAAACCCACATACACTTAGTAATTCTCTAACCCCATGAACTGTTTCCTCATATGATCTTACCCCCACTGGAAAACAACTGAATGAGTAAGTGGATCTTGTCCTATATCTGAAAAGTTAAAGTGACACACAGAAAGTTTAAAAAATGAAATTCTTACCACCATTTCCAAGGTAAAGCACCAGACTCTGCCCTGTAGAAATTCAAGCCCAATAAATAAACAAAGAAGAATGAATAAACTCTAAGAATTCCCAGAAAATAAAGAGGGTAGGATAGAGACATAATCCCCAAAGCAGAATACTCCTACTTTGGAAGAGAAATTTGAACAAGAAAGTCAATAAAGTATATTAGTTTAGTAGCTGATTTCAGGAGACAAGAAATTCTGAACCCGTATTTTATGGATGAATGAAATTCTGAAATTTGAGGTAGGACTTCATGAATTTCAGGGCAGCAAATAGCCAATGAAATTGCAGCTGGGACCCTTGCTTTAAAAAAGTCTGGATTTTTTAGTGGGTTAATAATGGTAGCAATTCTTTTTTTTTTTTAAGACAATTTTTTAGAGCACTTTAAAGTTCACTGCAAAATTGAGAGGAAGGTACAGAGATTTCCCATATGCACACTGCCCCCGCCCCCCTACCCCACAAGATGCACAGCATCCCCCAGCATCAGCATCCCCAGAGTGTGGACATTTGTTACAAATGCTGAACCTACACCGACATGTCATAATCACTTAAAGCCCACAGTTTACATCAGTGTCATTCTGGGTACTGTATGTTCTGTGGGTTTGGACAAATGTAAAATGACCTGAATCCACCATAATAGTATCGCACAGAATAGTTCCACTGCCCTAAAAATCCTCTGTGCACCCATGCCCCGTATTCATCCCTCCCTCCCCTTCCCCAGGCCCTGGCACCACTGATCTTTTTTACTTTCTCCATAGTTCTGCCTTTTCTAGAATGTCCTATAGTTGAAATCCTCTTCAGATTGGCTTCTTTGACTGAGTAGTATGCATTTAACATTTCTCCATATTTTTTTCATGGCTTAATAGCTCATTTCTTTTTGGCCTTGAATAATATTCCATTGTTTGAATGTACCATAGTTTATTTATTCATCACTGAAGGGCTGAAGGGCATCTTTTGGTTGCTTCCATTTGGCAATTATGAATAAAGCTGCTATATGCATCTCTGTGCAGGTTTTTGTGTGAACATAAGTTTTCATTTCCTTTGGATAAATACCAAGGAGTGTGATTGCTGGATCATCTGGTAAAACTATGTTTAGTTTTTTAAGAAAACACCAAAATGTCTTCCCAAAAAATGGCTGCACCATTTTTGCATTCCCACCAGCAGTGAATGAGAGTTCCTGTTGCTCCACATCCTCACCAGCCTTTCGTGTTGTCAGTGCTCTGGGTTTTGGCCATGCTAATAGGTATGGAGTGGTGTCTCGTTGTTTTACCTTGCATTTCCCTGATGACATATGATGTGGAGCATCTTTTCACATGCTTATTTGCCACCTGTATGTTTTCT
The DNA here is from genome assembly GCF_000442215.2 of Lipotes vexillifer. NCBI lineage: Eukaryota > Metazoa > Chordata > Mammalia > Artiodactyla > Lipotidae > Lipotes > Lipotes vexillifer. The sequence goes on from NW_006787415.1 coordinate 308,565, forward strand.
TTCTTTCTTTTATTTTTTTGAATTTTATTTATTTTTTATACAGCAGGTTCTTATTAGTTATCTATTTTATACATACTAGTGTATATATGTCAATCCCAATCTCCCAATTCATCCGGTAGTAATTCTTAAAATAAAAATCTTTTAGAAATGTACTGTTGTTTTAGATTTTATATGTTTGCCTAACTGACTACGGAAACTTAATGTATGGTATTCTATTTGCAGAAAAAAAAGAAGAAAAAACTTAGAAGAATGTATAGACTATCCAAGGTAAAACAAAATCTCTGTCCAAGTTTTTCTGAAAATATAGGTTATTTTGAAGAATAAAAGGTTTCAATTATTATACTCTGACTCTGCCAAGAGAGCAAACACAAGCAGACAGTTGAATTTATGAGACTGTCAGTGTCGTTTTACTTAAAACAGAACTTCCCTCCCATATCTATTCTCACCCTCTGAGATATGGGATTAAGATGCTATTCTCACATTCTCGGATAAGGGATTAATAGTTCTCCACTGTTATTTCTCATTCTTTATAGCTCTATCACAATGCTCCATAGAGAATATAATATTACATTTAAAACTACAGGAGAAATTGCATCAAAGAATTAATGAACAAGAAGATGTAGGAAAAGAAAACCCTATGAACCGTAGAATACATTTATAAAGTCTTTGTGTCATTTATTTAAATACTTTATATGATTAGAAATAATACAAGGAGACTTTGTAGAAAGTAATTTTTGAACCAGACATGTTAATCACATGGAATGTGCCCACAGCCCTAGCTGAGAGTGCAGCCATGACCAGCTACATCCTGGAACCTGACGCCCTTCCCAATGACCACAACTGATTGGACCAGGTTTGGACACCTTGACCCAAGGGCTACCAGTCCATAGATGGGGAAGAAACCCTTTACTTTGTCAAGCATAAATAGGTCAGTCCAAATAAAGACAGCAGTAATTATCTAGACCCATCAGATGCTCTTTCTCTCAGGAATTTGACCTGGGAGTATGAAAAGAATCAACTAGATGGCAACAGGAATAAAAGTAGATTGATAAGGAGTAAGACATGGAGATCACCTTCCTCCCCACAAATACATCAAAAATACATCTACATGTGGAACAACTCCTACAAAACAACTACTGAATGCTGACAGAAGACCTCAGACTTCCCAAAAGGCAAGAAACTCCCCATGTACCTGGCTAGGGCAAAAGAAAAAAGAAAAAACAGAGACAAAGGAATAGGGACAGGACCTGCACCTCTGGAAGGGACTTGTGAAGGAGGAAAAGTTTCCACACACTAGGGAGCCCCTTCACTGGTGGAGATGGGGGGTGGGCAGGAGAGAAGCTTCACAGCCACAGAGGAGAGCACAGCAACAGGGGTGCAGAGGGCAAAGCAGAGAGATTCCTGTACAGAGGATAGGTGCCGACCAGAACTCACCAGCCTGAGAGGCTTGTCTGCTCACCCACTGGGGTGGGTGGGGGCTCGGAGCTGAGGCTCAGGCTTCAGAGGTCAGATCCCAGGGAGAAGACTGGGGTTGGCTGTGTGAACACAGCCTGAAGGCTATTGTGCCACAGCTAGCCAGGAGGGAGTCTGGGAAAAATTCTGGACCTGCCTAAGACGCAAGAGACCATTGTTTCGGGGTGTGCGAGGATAGGGGATTCCTTCCCTGTTTGCCCACAGAAGGCAGAGCACTGCCTAAATGAGCTTGAGATGGGCACAAGCTGCAGCTATCAGCTTGGACCCCAGAGACGGGCATGAAACACTAACGCTGCTGCTGCAGCCACCAAGAATCCTGCATGCAAGCACAGGTCACTATCCACATGCCACCCCCACCCCTGGGAGCCTGTGCAGCCCTCCACTGCCAGGGTCCCATGATCCAGAGACAACTTCCCCGGGAGAACACACGGTGTGCCTCAGGCTGTTGCAACGTCATGCTGGCCTCTGCCACCGCAGACTTGCCCCACATTCCAATTATAACTACTGAACCCCTCCCTCCCCCTGGCCTGAGTGAGCCAGAGCCCCCTAATCAGCGGCTGCTTTAACCCCATCCTGTCTGGGTGGGAATAGATGCCTGAGGGCAACCTACATGCAGAGGTGGAGCCCAAACCAAAACTGAACCTGAGGAGCTGTGCAAACAAAGAAGAGAAAGGGAAATTTCTCTGTGTAGCCTGAGGAGCACCACATTAAATCCCCACAATCAACTTGATGTACCCTGCATCTGTGGAATACCTGAATAGACAACGAATCATCACAAAATTGAGGCGGTGGACTTTGGGAGCAACTGTACACTTGGGGTTTGCTGTCTGCGACTGACTTGTTTCCGATTTTCATGTTTATCTTAGTATAGATTTTAATGCTTGCTATCATTGGTGGATTTGTTTATTGGTTTGTTTGCTCTCTTTTTAAATTTTTATTTATTTTTAAAAATAATTTAAAAATTTTTAATTTTAATTATTTTATTTAATTATTTTTTTAAGTATTTTTTTTTCTTTCTTGTTTTCTCCCTTTTCTTCTGAGCCATGTGGTTGACAGGGTCTTGGTCAACCAAGACACCGTGGCTCTGGTGTCAGCCATGAGTCTCTGAAGTGGGAGAGCCGAGTGCAGGACATTGGACCACCAGAGACCTCCAGTCCCCAAGTAATATCAATCACTGAGAGCTCTCCCAGGGGTCTCTGTCTCAACGCTAAGACCCAGCTCTACCCAATAGCCAGCAAACTCCAGTGCTGGATGCCCCCTGCCAAACAACTAGCAAAACAGGAACACAACCCCACCCATTAACAGAGAGGCTGCCTAAAATCATAGTAAGTTCACAGAAACCCCAAAACACACCACCGGATGCAGCCCTGCCCACAAGAAAGACAAAATCCAGCCCCACCCACCAGAAAACAGGAACCAGTCCCCTCCACCAGGAGGCCTACACAACCCACTGAACCAACCTTAGCCACTGGGGGCAGACACCAAAAACCACAGGAACTATGAACCTGCAGCATGAGAAAAGGAGACCCCAAACACAGTAAGTTAAGCAAAATGAGAAGACAGAGAAATATGCAGCAGAAGAAGGAGCAAGGTAAAAGCCCACCAGACCAATAAATGAAGAGGAAATAGGTAGTCTACCTGAAAAAGCATACAGAGTAATAATAGAAAAGATGATCTAAAATCTTGAAATAGAATGGAGAAAATACAAGAAACGTTTAACAAGGACGTAGAAGAACTAAAGAGCAAACAAACAATGATGAACAACACAATAAATGAAATTAAAAATTCTCTAGAAGGAATCAATAGCAGAATAACTGAGGCAGAAGAACAGATAAGTTACCTGGAAGATAAAACAGTGGAAATAACTACCGCAGAGCAGAATAAATAAAAAAGAACAAAAAGAATTAAGGACAGTCTCAGAGACCTCTGGGACAACATTAAATGCACCAACATTCGAATTATAGGGGTCCCAGAAGAAGAAGACAAAAAGAAAGAGACTGAGAAAATATTTGAAGAGATTATAGTTGAAAACTTCCCTAATATGGGAAAGGAAATAGTCAATCAAGTCCAGGAAGCACAGAGAGTCCTATACAGGATAAATCCGAGGAGAAACACGCCAAGACACATATTAATCAAACTATCAAAAATTAAATACAAAGAAAAAATATTAAAATCATCAAGGGAAAAGCAACAAATAACATACAAAGGAACCCCCATAAGGTTAACAGCTGATCTTTCAGCAGAAACTCTGCAAGCCAGAAGGGAGTGGCAGGACATATTTAAAGTGATGAAAGGGAAAAAACCTACAACCAAGATTACTCTGCCCAGCAAGGATCTCATTCAGATTTGACAGAGAAATGAAAACCTTTACAGACAAGCAAAAGTTAAGAGAATTCAGCACCACCAAAGCAGCTTTACAAAAAATGCTAAAGGAACTTCTCTAGGCAAGAAACACAAGAGAAGGAAAAGACCTACAAAAAGAAACCCAAAACAATTAAGAAAATAGTAATAGGAACATACATATTGATAATTACCTTAAATGTAAATGGATTAAATGCTCCAACCAAAACACATAGACTGGCTGAATAGATAAAATAACAAGACCTGTATATATGCTGCCTGCAAGAGACCCACTTCAGACCTGGGGACACATACAAACTGAAAGTGAGGGGATGGAAAAAGATATTCCATGCAAATGGAAATCAAAAGAATGCTGGAGTAGCAATTGTCATATCAGACAAAATAGACCTTAAAATAAAAACTATTACAAGAGACAAAGAAGGACACTACATAATGATCAAGGGATCAATCCAAGAAGAAGATATAACAACTGTAAATATTTATGCACCCAACATAGGAGAACCTCAATAGAAAAGTCAAATGCTAACAGCCATAAAAGGGGTAATCGAAAGTAACACAATAATAGTAGGGGACTTTAACACCCCAATTCACCAATGGACAGATCATCTAAAATGAAAATAAACAAGGAAACACAAGCTTTAAATGACAGAGTAAGCAAGATGGACATAATTGATATTTACAGGACATTCCATCAAAAAACAACAGAATACACTTTATTCTCAAGTGCTCATGGAACATTCTCCAGGATAGAGCATATCTTGGGTCACAAATCAAGCCTTGGTAAATGTAAGAAAATTGAAATTGTATCAAGTATCTTTTCTGAACACAATGCTATGACACTACATATCAATTACAGGAAAATAACTGTAAAAAACACAAACACATGGATGCTAAGCAATACACTACTAAATAACCAGGAGATCACTGTAGAAATCAAAGAGGAAATCAAAAAATACCTGGAAACACATGACAATGAAAACACGATGACCCAAAACATATGGGATGAAGCAAAAGCAGTTCTAAGAGGGAAGCGTTTAGCAATACATCTTACCTGAAGAAACAAGAAAAATCTCAAATAAACAATATAAGCTTACACCTGAAGCAATTAGAGAAAGAAGAACAAAAATAACCCCAAAGTTAGCAGAAGGAAAGAAATCGTGAATATCAGATCAGAAATAAATGAAAAAGAAATGAAGGAAACAATAGCAAAGATCAATAAAACTAAAAGCTGGTTCTTTGAGAAGATAAACAAAACTGATAAACCACTAGCCAGACTCATCAAGAAAAAAAGGGAGAAGACTCAAATCAATAGATTTAGCAATGAAAAAGGAGAAGTAACAACTGACTGCAGAAATATAAAGGATCATGAGAGATTACTACAACTACATGCCAATAAAGTAGACCACCTGGGAGAAATGGACAAATCCTTAGAAAAGCACAACCTTCTGAGACTGAACCAGGAAATAATAGAAAATATAAACAGACCAATCACAAGCACTGAAATTGAAACTGTGATGAAAAAATCTTCCAACAAACCAAAGCCCAGGATCAGATGTCTTCACAGGCGAATTGTATAAAACATTTAGAGAAGAGCTGACACCTGTCCTTCTCAGACTCTTCCAAAATACAGCAGAGGGAGGAACACTGCCAAACTCATTCTAGGAGGCCACCATCACCCTGACACCAAAACCAGACAAAGATGTCACAAAAAAGAAAAGTACAGGCCAATATCACTGATGAACATAGATGCAAAAATCCTCAACAAAATACTAGCAAACAGAATCCCAACAGCACATTAAAAGTATCATACACCATGATCAAGTGGAGTTTATCCCAGGAATGCAAGGATTCTTCAATATACACAAGTCAATCAACGTGATACACCATATTAACAAATTGAAGGAGAAAAACCATATGATCCTCTCAATAGATGCAAAAAAAAGCTTTTGACAAAATTCAACACCCATTTATGATAAAAACTCTCCAGAAAGTAGACATAGAGGGAACTTACCTCAACATAATAAAGGCCATATTTGACAAACCCACAGCCAACATCATTCACAGTGGTGAAAAACTGAAACCATTTCCACTAAGATCAGGAACAAGACAAGGTTGCCCACTCTCACCACTCTTATTCAACAGTTTTGGAAGTTTTAGCCACAGCAATCAGAGAAGAAGAAGAAATAAAAGGAATCCAAATCAGAGAAGAAGAAGTAAAGCTGTCACTGTTTGCAGATGACATGATACTATACATAGAGAATACCAAAGATGATACCAGAATACTACTAGAGCTAACCAATGAATTTGGTAAAGTTGCAGGATACAAAATTAATGCACAGAAATCTCTTGCATTCCTGTATACTAATGATGAAAAATCTGAAAGGGAAATTAAGGGAACACTCCCATTTACCACTGCCACAAAAAGAATAAAATACCCAGGAATAAACCTACCTAAGGAGACAAAAACCTGTATGCAGAAAACTATAAGACACTGATGAAAAAATTAAAGATGACACAAATAGATGAAGAGATATACCATGTTCTTGGATTAGAAGAATCAACATTGTGAAAATGACTATACTATCCAATGCAATCTACAGATTCAGTGATATCTCTATCAAACTACCAATGGCATTTTTCACAGGACTAGAACAAAAAATTTTACAATTTGTATGGAAACACAAAAGACCTGAATAGCGAAAGCAATCTTGAGAAAGGAAAACGGAGCTGGAGGAATCAGGCTTACTAACTTCAGACTATACTACAAAGCTACAGTAATCAAGACAGTATGGTACTGGCACAGAAACAGAAATATAGATCAATGGAACAGGATAGAAAGCTCAGAGATAAACCCATGCACATATGGTCACCTTATCTTTGGTAAAGGAGGCAAGAATATACAATGGAGAAAATACAAAGGAGGCAAGAATATACAATGGAGCCTCTTCAATAAGTGGTGCTGGGAAAACTGGACAGCTACATGTAAAAGAATGAAATTAGGACACTCCCTAATGCCATACACAAAAATAAACTCAAAGTGAATTAAAGACCTAAATGTAAGGCCAGACACTATGAAACTCTTAGAGGAAAACATAGGCAGAACACTGTTTGACATAAATCACAGCAAGATCCTGTTTGACCCACCTCCTAGAGAAATGGAAATGAAAACAAACAAACAAACAAAAAACAAATGGGACCTAATGAATCTTAAAAGCTTTTGCACAGCAAAGGAAACCATAAACAGGATGAAAAGACAACCCTCAGAATGGGAGAAAATATTTGCAAAGGAAGCAACTGACAAAGGATTAATCTCCAAAATATACAAGCAGCTCATGCAGCTCAATATCAGAAAAATAAACAACCCAATCCAAAAACGGGCAAAAGACCTAGATAGTCATTTCTGCAAAGATATACAGATTGCCAACAAACACACTAAAGGATGATGAACATCACTAATCATTAGAGAAATGCAAATTAAAACTACAATGAGGTATCACCTCAAACTGGTCAGAATGGCTATCATCAAAAAATCTACAAACAATAAATGCTGGAGATGGTGTGGAGAAAAGGGAACCCTCTTGCACTGTTGGTGGGAATGTAAATTGATACAGTCACTATCGAGAACAGTATGGAGGTTCCTTGAAAAACTACAAATAGAACCAACATATGCCCCAGCAATCCCACTACTGGGCATATACCCTGAGAAAACCATAATTCAGAAAGAGTCATGTACCACAATGTTCATTGCAACTCTATTTACAATAGTCAGGATGTGGAAGCAACCTAAATGTCCATCGACAGATGAATGGATAAAGAAGATGTGGCACATACATACAATGGAA
>NW_006787415.1:316250-323571 GCF_000442215.2 Lipotes vexillifer
CTATTACTCAGCCATAAAAAGAAACAAAATTGAGTTATTTGTAGTGAGGTGGATGGACCTAGATTCTGTCATACAGAGTGAAATAAGTCAGAAAGAGAAAAACAAATACCATATACTAACACATATATATGGTATCTTAAAAAAAAAATTTGTTCTGATGAACCAGGGGCAGGACAGGAGTAAAGACACAGACGTAGAGAATGGACTTGAACACACGGGTAGGGGAAGTGTAAGCTGGGATGAAGTGAAAGAGTAGCATTGACATATATACACTACCAAATGTAATATAGATAGCTAGTTGGAAGCAGCCGCATAGCACAGGGAGATCAGCTTGGTGCTTTGTGACCACCTAGAGGGGTGGGATAGGGAGCGTGGGAGGGAGACACAAGAGGGAGGGGATATGGCGATATAAGTATACGTATAGCTGGTTCACTTTGTTATACAGCAGAAACTAACACAACATTGTAAAGCAATTCTACTCCAATAAAGATGTTAAAAAAAATAAATTTAAAAAATAGTAATAAAAAATAAATAAAATACTTGTTTTGCAATTTATACCTCTACTAGCGCTAATAGTTGTAGGGTAATTGTTAATATTCCACATCTTTTGTAATTTGCTGAAAATAATACATAATACTTATGATTTACCTACTAGTTATTAGTAAGAGTAATCTCTTTCAAATGTTAATCATTTGCCTTACTATTTTGTGAATAGTTCCTGTCTCATCCAGTTATCTGCATCTTACTTTAGGGTATTTTCCCCTCTGTCAAGTGGTTTAATATCTTTATAAATTAATAAAACTAACAATCTGTCATCTTTTATTTCAAATACATTTTCATATTGTTTGTCATTTAAACAAAAAGTAGATTGATACAGAGGGAGACGTACATATTCAGAATAGCAGTGAAATGGTAATATGGCTGATGTAGCTAGCAAGAGCTGCCTGGGTTGACAAGACCATCAGATTCAGTATCATTGAAACTGGGCTCAGATTTCTGCCAAAATTCCTTCTCTCTTATTGTCACACATATCCTTGTAATAAACTTGCATTGCAAAAGCTAGCCTAGTCATGAGATCTTGCAGTCAAAATTACCTAAATCAAGCAGAGAGGGTGATGACTGTCAAAAAACCAACATTTACAGAGCTTCGTGGTTATGCAGAGCACTGCTATGGACTGGGATGCCAAGGGGAGCTTATTATATATGTGCTCTGATTTGAGAGATCGCAAATAAACAGTATGAAGTACACTTAAGTGCTGAATACTTGACACTTACCAAAAACCCTATTGGAAAGGATCATATTAGTACTAGTGTACTAGGTAAGAATGCAGGCTTTGGATGACCATGTACTTGAATACAAATCCCACCTGACTCTGCCATTTGTTGGCTGAGTAAATTTGGACAAGTTATTTGGTTCTCCAAGAGTGGTCTCCAGACCAGCAGCATCAGCTTTTCTAAGAACTTGTTAGAAATTCAAGTTCTCAGGCCCTGCTCTATACCTGTTGAATCAGAAACTCTGGGGGTGGGGACAGATTTTATCTTAACATGTCGTCCAAGGGATACTGATGCACAGTGAAGTTTGAGAACCACAACTTAACCTCTTTCTCATGGATCCTTCTTATGTGTTGTTAGGAAGATTAAATGTTCAGGATGTATAATAATGGGATCCAGAAATAGCAGCTAATGTATCATTATTATCAAAATGCAGAGGAGATGGTTGTACCTGAGCTGAGATTAAAGGGTGGATAGGATTAGGTAAATATGGAGGAGGAGGAGGTCGTACTAGGATGCAGAAATGTATACAGTGTTTTCAAGGGTCAGTGACTAGAGATTTCATCAGAAATTGGAGTCAGGTAGATTCTGGGCAATGTTTGCAAGTAGACAGATAAGGGTTCAAATCCCTCCTGGTCCCAATATGTCCTCTGTGATCTTGGAAAGTTTACTTAACTGGAACAGATTTACTTAAAATTGGGATAATAATAATAATTCTCTTAGAGAATTATTGGGAAGATTAAATGAGGTAATATATTTGATGTCCATATCAGAATCTGTGATATTTACTAAATACTAGCTATTGTTGTTATTATCATTACTATCTGTTCATTGCTAAATTCTTTCTTATCTCTTCTATTGGTTTTCTGTTTATCTGCTTACTTTGATTTTTGTTTTTTAATAGTTAATTCCTCCTTATCCTTCAGGACTTAGCTTAAATGTCTTCTCCTTAGAGACTTTCATGATGAAATAGGGTAAATAATAAGCCTCCTCCCTTTTCTCTATCTTTGACCCTGCTTTTTTTCACCTTTCTTTATTTAAAGTGTTCTCCCTAATTAGCAAGTAAGGACCTTTGAGTGTGATATTTACCCTCAGAGTAGTGCTTGGTATATAGTAGAACTCAATAAATATTTTTTAATAGATGAATGAATTACTATGATTCACATAAATGTCCATGAGAGTTATGCCTACATATGGCATCTTTGAGCAAGTATCCAACTTGTGTCAAGCCATTCTCCAAAACATATCTCTGTTCTACCTGTGGCCCAAGGTAGATGATGAAAGGGGCCATCTGGAGGAAGAAAAATGGAAAAATGCCATTTTTTTCTTTTTGAGATTATTTGGTGATAGTGATCAAAACAAAGTCATCCTGATACATATTTACCAAAGATGACAACCTGTATGTTTACTTTTTACACATTTCTGGCTCTTCTTTCTTGTTTGGTAAATTCCTCAAACACATATTAATAAGTTTCCCTGGAAAGGTGTTCCTTTCTTTTAGCAGGTAGCAATGGTTTAAATTTTGTTAATTCCTACTGAAATTTCTGAAAATGCAAAATCAACAAATCTCAAGCAAAGGCCTTTTTGAAAAGCATGTATTTAGGGGAGATATTTATATCCTGCTGTAGCTGAGAATATTTCTCTTATTCTTATATTTCCCTTCTCTTTACAAAATTTTGCAAGATTATTTTAATAAATTCAGACCATTTGTACATTAATACATATCATGCATTCATGGTTAGTGTAAATGTACATGTTTAATTTCCTAAAAGATTAGCATATAAGAAAGTATACAGTGGTTACATTATTCTGAATAACAGATCAAACCTTTTAAAAGGTTCAGTGAAGTATGAGAAAATATATGTTTTTCTTTTTTAGTGAATTTTTTATAGAAACCTAACCTTCCTCTGTGCATAAACCAAGATACTGTTTCATGTGATTCTTGTCTTCCATAGGTAGGACACGTTTGAGGTGGACATGTACAAGTGGCATACTTTAAGCCTCACATTTGAGGCATGGGAGTCAGTTCTCAGAAGCTCAAGGCAGCATAGGAAGGGGAGATGTGGGGCCTGGTAATGGAACTTCCCCCTGGGAGGACAGACACTAGGGGAACTGGGACAGTAGCTGAGATATTTTCTGGTACTTGCTCTGTACTCTGAGAGAAGTGTATGGCCAACTCTATGCAAAGACCCTGTTTCCAAATAACATCACATTGATAGGTACTGAGAGATGGAACTTGGACATGTCTTTTCTGAGGGTCAGTAATCAACCTGTCACACCGAGATTCTGCTAATTTTAATATTTTATACAACCATAGTATAATTATCAAATGAAAAATTGACATTGGTACAATACTATCAACCACAGATTTATTGGGATGTAATCAGTATTTCCACTGTGCAGGAAAGTATTAGCTCACTGATCTCAGTTGCTCAAATCTTGTACATTCAAAGAAAGGCCTGACTTCAGGACTGGCCCTTGACTGGCTACTAGAAGTTAACCTCTGACATTACGTTGATATGTCTTTTTACTGGTGATGTCAATCTTGATTACCTGATTAAGGTGTTATTTGCTAGATATCTCCACTGTAAAGTTATTATTTTTCGCTTTGTAATTAAATATCATTTGCAGGGGTAGGGGCGGGAGATACTTTGGGACTATGCAAAATCAACTGATTTCAAATACTGGCAACTAATGCACATTTTTAAGAAATACGATGTAAGCCTCCCAGAAAGATATCTCAGAGTCAATTCAGTTCAAGGTCAACCTCTGGACAAAAGCAAGAAGAAAGGGAAACTGGGCTACCAGGTGGGATAAGACTATGGAATTTTCAAGTAAGCTTGAGGCAAGAGCAAATGAAATTTAGGAAACAAACTGATGCATAGCAGTCAGCACTGTGTCACCCAAACACTGTCTAAGAAAGATTTGTTTGGGGCAAAAGTAGGGCGACCTTCAGCTGATGTGGGTATTTTTACCGTCTGGGTAAGACCTGGCCTAGGAATAGCTGTGACACAGGGGCACTTTGGTGGCTCCACTGAGGAGAGCTCCCAACATTGCTCCATGTTTTAAACCACCCGTGCACCCACCGAATTCCAAACCACACTCTGGGCTGTCATTCCTCTTCAGTGTTACAAGCTTTTGACGTCATGAGTCACGTATCAAGCTTTTCCCAGCAAAGCACCACTATAACATGGCTGGGCACATCATGACTGTTAGGAATGGCTAGTAGGAGGGCAAAAGGAGGAGAGTAGAATAATTTTTCAGATCTTGGCATAATTATAGTGGAAGATTGTGGGGACAAATAACCAACATAAGGTTTTGATTTTCTGTTTCTTTTGTTTGTGATGGGCTGTCTTCCCTATTATTAAGAATAATGAAGAGTAATCCTCAAATATCTTTTCCGTTAATATAATATAACAGGTATTTGGTAACTTTAGGACATAAAAAGTACATTTTTGGTAAACAAGATTCAGATGACAGGCTCCACAATGACTATGTCAGTTGTGTTTCTTTGTAATTATTCTTTAAAACTCAGGAAATTTCTTCAGTAATCAGTCCATCACAAATCAAGATCCTTCCTTTTATTTTCAAGCGTGAATCATATTTAAAAAACTTTTTTTGGTTTTTATCTAATAGGGATCTTAGATTTACAACAGGGAAATACACATGACATAGATAAAAAGAAAAAGGAGGAAAGTTAGAATGCTTTTCACCCATGTTGTTCCTTTCGAGTGGCCTGTAAAGAAGGAGTTCATGATAGAAAATGGAAAGACTTTGTCCAGGTTTTTGATAGGACCCACAACTTAAATTCCCATCATGGGTTGCAGATATGATATCTATACTTTTGATATTTCTTTCACTAAGAAAATGATTACAAAATGCACACTCTTAATCACACTTTAATTTCTTCAACGAGCACTTGGCAAACAAAGATAATAGTGTCGTTTTGGATGCAATTCAGCTATCTGATGAATGCTGAAATCAAAATTTGTTTGATCTAATTCCTCTTGCTGGCTCAGCTGATAAGTTAATTCCAACTGATTGCCATGAAGGAAAGCATCACAAGCCTTATCCTATTGTTGGAAGACATGTTCTTGGCAAGAAAAGAAGCCCACATCTGTGAAGTCTATAAGCAGGTCCTCTCTTTTTTTTTCTTTCGTTCTGAAATCATGTTTTTCTATTTCATTATACCTAGGTACATATCCAGTTGGAATTTAATCTCTGTGGCCTCATATACTTTCATTTGGATTGATGGATGTTAAACATGGGTTTGAAACTGTTATCTGAGTTCCTTTTTGGTGCTAACACTCCTTCAGTCAGCTTCGGTTCTCCAAACCAGTACTTGTTCAAGTCCATGTTTCATTGTAAACATAGAACCCTTGATCAAGAAGAGAACTTTATTTTCTATGAGCAAATATTTCCCTCCCCACCTCAAATTCTAGCCCCTCCATGTTTGGCTGAGTCGTTTGTATATATGAAAAAGTCTTTGCTGCAAAATTTCAATGCAACTCTGGAAAGTCACTTAATGAGAGTGTTTTCATTCATAAAACAAAGGGAATAGAATAGGACTAGATCATTTCTAAAATGGTTTCAAATTCTGAAGACTTTTAAGTTGAGAGCTTTTAAATATAGTGTGTGATTCAAGAGTTTATTCCAGTGGTATTATCTGTATTCTAGATACTGTTGTTTTTTTAATGTCATGCCGTCAATGTAAATAATTGTTTTTCAAGTAATGATCTCATTGCAGCTACAGTTACCTAAACTTGCCCTAAGCAACTCATGTGTTCCATACCTTTTAAGATTTGCCTTTTTTTTCTTTTAATCTTATTGTAAACCATGTCATCAGAAAGTATACCTTTTACTTAGATTGCTTTTGGAATTCAGGGAATGTTTAATAATAATTAAAAAAATATGAGTACCTCTTGTACTTCATATCTATTCTTCATTCAAATCTATATCCAGCCATATAGAATTATTTTTCAGTTTCTTAAATGTTCTGCATATTTTCATCCACTTCTAAGCTTCCAAAATAATCTGATAAGCAGAAGAATCACCGCAAAGCAGGACCAAAAAAGGGATAAAACCCTTTAGATTTCTTTTTGCAATAAACTAACTATACTTTTTTAAAAAATCTGTCATATATTTAGGTGCTTGTCAAAATGTTGTTATTATATATTTAGAATAATTTGGGAAGAGGTAAAAAATAATGGAGACATCCTGGATGTTTGAGGGTCCTTTGATAGAATTATATCAACTAAGTTCAAACATCAGTGGTGGGACATCCCTGGGGCCCGACCCACACAGATTTCTCCCTTTAGAAGGTGGACATCTGGTGACACTAGCTTTTGGCTTGAAGCAGTTGCCAGGGGAATTTCAACTACAATTCCACAGGATTCCTTTACAGGCTCTTTATGGTCTTGCTTTTTTCCTTGCTGGCACTAAACACATGACATACATTCTACATGGATAATTAGTGTCATCTGGCTTGGAGCCTCTGCATTTTCCCCCGTTTCTGGTGTTCTTTGCATTATTGCCTCTTCTCCCATGTTACATTTGTCACATTGAACCATATCAGATAATTCTAAAAAAAGAAAACATTCTGAATTTCTATTCCTTTTGATGCTTCCATTTCTCCTTAAATTCAGCATTTTTCTTTAAAGGTATATATTAGGATTTCTTAGAGGCCATTCTAGTCTCTCACTGGTATTTGCTAGATTCACCATTTGCATATGGTTTCAGAAAGCTTCTTGGGTATTTACATGTACATATTTACTGAATATAAAGGCCTTTAGGTCAGTGATATGATATGACTATTTAAGGTCAGTCAAAATACAAATGTCACAAAACGCACCACGCTGATCACACTTTGGTTTAATTAGTTTTGTTCTTGTTGTTCTTGTTGTTATTGAAGTATAGTTGATTTACAATGTGTGTCAGTTACTGCTGTACAGCAAAATGATTCAGTTATGTTTATATACATTTTTTTTTTAATACAGCAGGTCCTTATTAGTCATCAATTTTTTTTTTTTTTTTTTTTTTTTTTTTTTTT
>NW_006787415.1:323581-332201 GCF_000442215.2 Lipotes vexillifer
TTGCGGAGCACAGGCTCCGGACGCGCAGGCTCAGCAGCCATGGCTCACGGGCCCAGCTGCTCTGCAGCATGTGGGATCTTCCTGGACCAGGGCACGAACCTGTGTACCCTGCATCAGCAGGCGGACTCTCAACCACTGCGCCACCAGGGAAGCGCTTAGTCATCAGTTTTATACACATCAGTGTATACATGTCAATACCAATTGCCCAATTCATCCCACCACCCCCCCCCCCCCCCGCCACTTTCCCCCCTTGGTGTGCATACGTTTGTTCTCTACATCTGTGTCTCTATTTCTGCCTTGCAAACCAGTTGACTTACTTCACTCTGTATGACAGTCTCTAGATCCATCTACATCTCAACAAATGACTCAATTTCATTCCTTTTTATGGCTGAGTAATATTCCACTGTATCTATGTACCACAACTTCTTTATCCATTCTTCTGTTGATGGGCATTTAGGTTGGTTCCATTACCTGACTATTGTAAATAGTGCTGCAGTGAACATTGGGGTGCATGTGTCTTTTTGAATTATGGTTTTCTCAGGGTATATGCCCAGTAGTGGGATTGCTGGATCATATGGTAATTCTATTTTTAGTTTTTTAAGGAACCTCCATACTGTTCTCCATAGTGGCTGTATCAATTTACATTCCGACCAACAGTACAAGATGATTCCCTTTTCTCCACACCCTCTCCAGCACTTATGGTTTGTGGATTTTCTGATGATGCCCATTCTCACCAGTGTGAGGTGGTACCTCGTGGTTTTGATTTGCATTTCTCTAATAATTAGTGATGTTGAGCACCTTTTCATGTGCTTCTTGGCCATCTGTATGTCTTCTTTGGAGAAATGTCTATTTAGGTCTTCTGCCCGTTTTTGGATTGGGTTGTTTGTTGTTTTAAACAGCATGAGCTGTTTATATATATTGGAGATTAATCCTTTGTCTGTTGATTTGTTTGCAAATATTTTCTCCCATTCTGAAGGTTGTCTTTTGGTCTTGTTTATGGTTTCCTTTGCTGTGCAAATGCTTTTAAGTTTCATTAGGTCCCATTTGTTTATTTTTGATTTTATTTCCATTACTCTAGGAAGTGGATCAAGAAAGATCTTGCTGTGAATTATGTCAAAGAGTGTTCTTCCTATGTTTTCCTCTAAGAGTTTTATAGTGTCCGGTCTTACATTTAGGTCTCTAATCCATTTTGAGTTTATTTTTGTGTATGGTGTTAGGGAGTGTTCTCATTTCATTCTTTTACATGTAGCTGTCGAGTTTTCCCAGCACCACTTATTGAAGAGACTGTCTTTACTCCATTGTATATCCTTGCCTCCTTTGTCATAGATTAGTTGACCGTAGGTGTGTGGGTTTATCTCTGGGCTTTGTATCCTGTTCCATTGATCTATGTGTCTGTTTTTGTGCCAGTACCATACTGTTTTCATTACTGTAGCTTTGTAGTATAGTCTGGTGTCAGGGAGTCTGATCCCTCGAGCTCTGTTTTTTTCCCTCAAGACTGCTTTGGCTATTTGGGGTCTTTTGTGTTTCCATACAACTTTTAAGAATTTTTGTTCTAGTTCTGTAAAAAATACCATTGGTAATTTGATAGGGATTGCATTGAATCTGTAGATTGCTTTGGGTAGTATAGTCATTTTTACAATATTGATTCTTCCAATCCAGGAACATGGTATATCTCTCCATATGTTTGTGTCATCTTTAATTTCTTTCATCAGTGTCTTATAGTTTTCTGCATAAAGGTCTTTTGTCTCCCTAGGTAGGTTTATTCCTAGGTATTTTATTCTTTTTGTTGCAATGGTAAATGAGAGTGTTTCCTCAATTTCTCTGTCAGATTTTTCATCATTAGTGTATAGGCATGCAAGATTTTCTGTGTATTAATTTTGTATCCTGCAACCTTACCAAATTCATTGATTATCTCTAGTAGTTTTCTGGTGGCATCTTTAGTATTCTCTATGTATAGTATCATGTCATCTGCAAACAATGACAGTTTTACTTCTTCTTTTCCTGTCATCTGCAACTAGTGACAGTTTTACTTCTTCTTTTCCAATTTGTATTCCTTTTATTTCTTTTTCTTCTCTGATTGCCATGGCTAGGACTTCCAAAACTATGTTGAACAATAGTGGTGAGAGTGCACATCCTTGTCTTAGAGGAAATGCTTTCAGTTTTTCACCATTGAGAATGATGTTTGCTGTGGGTTTGTTGTATATGGCCTTTATTATGTTGAGGTAGGTTCCCTCTATGCCCACTTTTTGGAGCGTTTTTATCATAAATCGGTGTTGAATTTTGTCAAAAGCTTTTTCTGCATCTATTGAGATGATCATATGGTGCTTATTCTTCAATTTGTTAATATGGTTTATCACATTGATTGATTTATGTATATTGAAGAATCCTTGCATCCCTGGGATAAATCCTGCTTGATCATGGTGTATGATCCATTTAATGTGTTGTTGGATTCTGTTTGCTACTATTTTGTCAAGGATTTTTGCATCTATATTCATCGGTGATATCGGTCTGTAATTTTCAGTATCTTTGTCTGTTTTGGGTATCAGGGTGATGGTGGCCTCCTAGTATGAGTTTGGGTGTGTTCCTTCCTCTGCAGTTTTTTGGAAGAGTTCGAGGAAGATGGGTGTTAGCTCTTCTCTAAATGTTTGATAGAATTCACCTGTGAAGCCATCTGGTCCTGGACTTTTGTTTGTTGGAAGAGTTTTAATCATGGTTTCAATTTCATTACTTGTGATTGGTCTGTTCATATTTTCTATTTCTTCCTGGTTCAGTCTTAGAAGGTTATACCTTTCTAATAATTTTGTCCATTTCTTCCAGGCTGTCCATTTTGTTGGCATAGAGTTGCTTGTAGTAGTCTGTTAGGATGCTTTGTATTTCTGCAGTGTCTGTTGTAACTTCTCCATTTTCATTTCTAATTTTACTGATTTGAGTCCTCTCCCTCTTTTTCTTGATGAGTCTGGCTAATGGTTTATCCATTTTGTTTATCTTCTCAAAGAACCAGCTTTTAGTTTTATTGATCTTTGCTATTGTTTTCTTTGTTTCTATTTCATTTATTTCTGCTCTGGTCTTTATGATTTCTTTCCTTCTGCTAACTTTGGGTTTTGTTTGCTCTTCTTTCTCTAGTTCCTTTAGGTTTAACATTAGATCGTTTATTTGAGATTTTTTTTGCTCCTTGAGGTAGGCTTATATAGCTATAAACTTCCCTCTTAGCACTGCTTTTGCTGCATCCCTTAGGTTTTGGATCATCGTGTTTTCATTGTCATTTGTCTCTAAGTATTTTTTAATTTCCTCTTTGATTTCTTCAGTGACTGCTTGGTTATTTAGTTACATACTGTTTAGCCTCCATATGTTTGTGTTTTTTACCTGTAATTGATTTCTAATCTCATAGTGTTGTGGTTGGAAAAGATGCTTGATATGATTTCAATTTTCTTAAATTTACCAAGGCTTGATTTGTGACCCAAAATGTGATCTATCCTGGAGAATGTTCTGTGTGTACTTGAGAAGAAAGTGTATTCTGCTGTTTTCAGATGGAATGTCCTATAAATATCAACTAAATCCATCTGGTCTATTGTGCCATTTAAAGCTTGTGTTTCCTTATTAATTTTCTGTCTGGATGATCTGTCCATTGGTGTAAGTGAGGTGTTAAAGTCCCCCACTATTATTGTGTTACTGTTGATTTCCTCTTTTATAGCTGTTAGCAGTTGCCTTATGTATTGTGGTGCTCCTATGTTGGGTGCATATATATTTATAATTGTTATATCTTCCTCTTGGATTGATCCCTTGATCATTATGTAGTGTCCTTCTGTGTCTCTTGTAACATTCTTTATTTTAAAGTCTATTTTATCTGATATGAGTATTGCTACTCTAGCTTTCTTTTGATTTCCATTTGCATGGAATATCTTTTTCCATCCCCTCACTTTCAGTCTGTATGTGTCCCTAGGTTTGAAGTGGGTCTCTTGTAGACAACATATAGATGGGTCTTGTTTTTGTATCCATTCAGCAAGCCTGTGTCTTTTGGTTGGAGCATTTAATCCATTCATGTTCAGGGTGTTTATTGATATGTATGTTCCTATGACCATTTTCTTAATTGTTTTGGGTTTGTTTTTGTAGGTCCCTTTCTTCTCTTGTGTTTCCCACTTAGAGAAGTTCCTTTAGCATTTGTTGTAGAGCTGGTTTGGTGGTGCTGAATTCTCTTAGCTTTTAGTTGTCTGTAAAGCTTTTTGATTTCTCCATTGAATCTGAATGAGATTCATGCCAGGTAGAGTAATCTTGGTTGTAGGTTCTTCCCTTTCATCACTTTAAGTATATTATGCCACTCCCTTCTGTCTTGTAGAGTTTCTGCTGAGAAATAAGCTGTTGACCTTATGGGAGTTCCCTTGTATTTTATTTGTCATTTTTCCCTTGCTGCTTTCAATAATTTTTCTTTGTGTTTAACTTTTGCCAGTTTGATTACTGTGTGTCTCAGCGTGTTTCTCCTTGGGTTTATCCTGTGTGGGACTCGCTGCGCTTCCTGGACTGGGTGGCTATTTCCTTTCCCATGTTATGGAAGTTTCCGACTATAATTTCTTCAAATATTTTCTCGGGTCCTTTCTCTCTCTCTTCTCCTTCTGGGACCCCTATAATGTGAATGTTGTTGCGTTTAATGTTGTCCCAGGGGTCTCTTGGGCTGTCTTCATTTCTTTTCATTGCTTTTTCTTTATTCTGTTCTACAGCAGTGAATTCCACCATTCTGTCTTCCAGGTCACTTATCCGTTCTTCTGCCTTGATTCCTTCTAGTGTAGTTTTCATTTCAGTTATTGTATTGTTCATCTCTGTTTGTTTGTTCTTTAATTCTTCTAGGTCTTTGTTAAACATTTCTTGCATCTTCTCGATCTTTGCCTCCATTCTTTTTCCAAGGTCCTGGATCATCTTCACTATCATTATTCTGAATTCTTTTTCTGGAAGGTTGCCTGTCTCCACTTCATTTAGTTGTTTTTCTGAGGTTTTATCTTGTTTCTTCATCTGGTACATAGCCCTCTGCCTTTTTATCTTGCCTATCTTTCTGTGAATGTGTTTTTTGTTCCACAGGCTGCAGGATTGTAGTTCTTCTTGCTTCTGCTGTTTGCCCTCTGGTGGATGAGGCTGTCTAAGAGGCTGGTGCAAGTTTCCTGATGCAAGGGACTGGTCCATTCTTTTTATAAAATATATTCTTTTACATTATGGTTTATCATAGGACATTGACTATAGTTCTCTGTGCTATGTAGTAGGACCTTGTTGCTTATATATTCTATATATAAAAGCTTACATCTGCTAACCCCAACCTCCCACTCCATCCATCCCCCTCGGTAACCACCAGTCTTTTCTCTATGTCCATGATTCAGTTTCTGTGTCATAGGTAGGTTTATTTGTTAGATTCATAGGTTCATATTTTAGATTCCACATATAAGTGATATCATATGGTATTTGTTTTTGTCTTTCTGACTTACTTCACTTAGTATGATAATCTGCAGTTGCATCCATGTTGCTGCAAATATTATTTCATTCTTTTTAATGGCTGAGTAGTATTCCATTGTTTATATGTACCACATCTTCTTTATCCATTCATCTGTTGATGGACATTTAGTTTGCTTCCATGTCTTGGCTATTGTGAATAGTTGTGCTGTAAACATGGGGGTGTATGTATCTTTTTAATTTATAGTTTTGTCCAGATATATGCCCAAGAGTGGAATTGCTGGATCATATGGTAATTCTATTTTTAGTTTTCTGAGGAACCTCCTTACTGTTTTCCACAGTGGCTGCACCAACTTACATTCCCACCAACAGTTAATTACTTTTTTTTAATGCCCTTTTTTCCCTAGCAATACTGCAAGCTCTGTGAGGTCACAACACTTTTCTTTTGTTTTCATTTGGTTTGGTTTACTTCTGTATCTCTCAGTATCCAGCACAGTGCCTAGAACACAGTAAGAACTCATGGAATTCTTGTTGTTACTGAATGCTTGTGATGCTGATATTCAAGTAACATCAAACAATGATAAGCATTTAGTGAGATTACTATGCATAATACATTTGATACTATTGCATAATACATGGATCATTAAAGAAAATCTTTAATGCATGATTGAAATGAAAAAACATTAAGGAAATTCAGAAATACCCTTTTCTCCTCAAATGATATTCCCATCTTCTAAAGCCCAGAATCTGAGTTATAATGGGCCACATATGAGAGATGGACATAGACAAAGGCAGAGGCCAAAGCCAGAGTGGAGGTTAAATAAGAGCTTTCCCCATAAGACCAAGTCCTCCAAAAGGCAACATTTTCACTTATTACTGAAACTGTCCCTCAAGGTAAAGAAAAAAACCAACAAACAATGAAACAAATGGAGGTAGAAAGTTACGGTGTATACCTTAACTCTGCATAAAGCAGAATAAGGAAAGCAGTCCCCTGAGAATTTGTAATCCCTATTCTGCACTCATTCAGGTTGGAAGTCAGAATTCATGCTTGCCTGTGTGACACTTAAAAGCAAAACAAAACAAAACAAAACTAGACTTGAAAACATTATTTAAAGTGGTTCTAGATTGATAGTGCTCCCAGATGTCTGCCAGAAGCAAATGTTAACCCTTTTTGGAGATAATAAATTTTAAACACATGCTTCAAAGAATTCTCCCAGATTATAGTTCATAAGTACATGATTTCACCATTTAAAAAACCCCACTAATTCACAAGAAACAAATTATTAAGAGTGAGAGTCATGGAAACAGTAAAGCACAGAATCAGATTTGCAACGGTTGAGATATTAGAAATAAAAACTATATGATATAAAGTATGCTCACTATGTTTAAATGAATGAAGAAAGTAATTAAAATATAATTAAAAACAAGAGAATAAAAGATTTAGAAGTCATATTTTAAAATGAATTAGATGAAAATTCTAAAAACGAAAAATGAAATTAAATTAGAAACTCATTGGAATGACTAAACAGAAGATTTGACACAGCTAAAGATAATCAACTTGAAGACCTATATGAAGAAAGTATTCAAAATATAGTCCAGACAGAGAAAAGACACTGTATCAAAGAATTGTTGAGAGACATGATGGACAAAGCAAGAAAATTCAGCATACATATGATCAGACTTCTTGAAGGAACAAGTAGAAAGAATGAGTGAGAGGCAACTGTCTTTAATAGTAGCTGAAAAAATTTCCAGAACTAATGAAAGATACCAAGACACAGATTCAGGAAGCCCAAGTCTGAAATAAAAGTGACTAAAGAAAGAAAGGAAAGAAACAATGTGTAACTGGTCTTGCCAAAATGCAGAATACCAAAGGCAAAGGGATTTTTAAAGTAGACAGAAAGAAAAGGAAAAAAGCCATTATTGAGTAACACCTAAGAGCAGAAACTCTGGAGTCAAGAAGTCTGTCTTCAAATACTGCCTCAGACCCTCACTAACTGGGTAACATTAGGCAAAAGGGTGAACTCTTTGTGCTTTAAATAATTAATTTGTAAAATAGGAATAACATTTACAGTATCTACATCAAACTCATAGGGTTGTTATAAGGATTAAATAAATTAATACTTGTTAAATACTTAAAACAGAGTCTAGCATGTGGCAAATGCTAGATTACTATTGTTTAATAAATAAAATTTTAAAATACAACAGAATAACAATTAAACACTGACTTCTCTACATCTGCAATGGAATATAACAGAATAATACATTCAAAGTTATAAAAGAAAATAGCAATACATCTGGAATTGTGCAACGAGAAAGTGTTTCTAGAAATGCGCCATGCAAAGATATTTTTAATCAAAGAAAGAATAAACAAACTCTAACAGTCCAATGACCTTGCTAACAGTCCTTCTAAAAAATGTACTTAAGGAAAAATAAAAGTGATCCCAGAAGAAAGGTCTGAGATCCAGAAAGCAATGATGAACAACAACAACAAAATAGTACACAAGAGGGTAGATTTAAACAAATGTTGGCTACTTAAGAAAAT
Source organism: Lipotes vexillifer (assembly GCF_000442215.2). Classification (NCBI taxonomy): domain Eukaryota; kingdom Metazoa; phylum Chordata; class Mammalia; order Artiodactyla; family Lipotidae; genus Lipotes; species Lipotes vexillifer. The sequence goes on from NW_006787415.1 coordinate 331,554, forward strand.
AGAAATAATTTCTTAAGCAACATGGAATAAAATACTGGTTAACAACAGCATACAATTACAAATGAGGTGATAGGGGTTAAAGCATTGTTGAGATCCATTTACTCTTTGAGAGGAGGGTAAAACATTACCTGACTCTATAATATGCAAAGACAAATATGTAAGTTAAATGTGGAAGATAAAATTTCTAGGGGAACCTAGAGACCACTCAAAGAATAGAACTAGAGTGTATCCTACGAAAAGACAAGAGAGTGCCTGATTGCTTGGAGTAAAATTAAGCCTCTGCAAGACCTGAAGTAAGACCACCCCTCTCTAGGCCATTACTGCATCACTTTCAAGTAAGACCACGCTTGATAGGACTCTGGACCTCCATCAGCAGGAGTCACTGGTAAGAACTGACCAGCTCCTGACCCTCAATTCTTGCAGCTTCTGTAGCAATCACAACCTCTCTGCCTTGGGATCATTGGGCTTAGTGGTATTTAGCCTTTCATCTCTATTCATGTCAGTCACCACACAAAACAAGAATTGAAAGGTCATCTCTCATCCACCGTATTCTAATTCCCATATGACTTCGCATACTGCCTTTTCTGATTGCATCCCATTTTCTGAAGACTTCCACCTCTTCTATGAACTTTCCCCTCACATTCCTGC
>NW_006787415.1:332225-334702 GCF_000442215.2 Lipotes vexillifer
CCCCTCACATTCCTGCTTAAATTAAAACCTGGCTATTCCTTGGTGATCTTGCTTCTCATTTAGACTGCTCCAAGGATGGACATTTTCTTTTCACACTCCTCATATCACTAGGCCGGAAGGTCTTGTGGGCGTTTTCCTAGATTCCTTATTCACAGACCCCTCTATCTTTAAATCACAGGTCATCATATTAAACCATTTACTACTTGAACTAAATGCAGTTACCTACTTGCTCTTTAGCAGGGACATATCCCTCCATTCCTTGAAAATTTTAGCTCCTGGATCACTCTCTACAAGTTACTATAAATGTAAAGCTCAAATCTCAGTGGATTATTTTTATTCAGAGTTAATTTGGAGATGGTAGGGAAGAGGGAGACTCTGCTCCACGTGGTCATTCACTGATTCAGGCTGATATATGCTCTACCATCTTCACCATATGACTTCCAAGGACACTGTGGAGGTCAAAGTCCTAGTGGCAGACAGAAAAGGGAGGGAATAGGATCATGAAAAATGTTTTTCTGAGGTATAAAGGGAAACTGGGAAAGATAGTCTGGAGGAGAGTATCCAGGAAGAAGGTAATGAGTTAGTGAATCGCTAACTGGTTTCTGCCCTAGCCTCTTCTTCTGACACCAACTCTCTCTCTTTTTTTCTTTGTTCTTCCCACATACACACCCTCACTAGAAGGGGGTAACCCAAAGTCCCATTCATTTACTGCATCCATTACAAAGGTCTGGATCTTTAGGTGCTGCACTGCAGAGCACTATTCATCAGGTCTAAACATGGCTCCTGAAACCTATAAACTAAAGACAGATTTATGGTCCCTACCCTTCCAATCCATCCTCCAGCACACACCCTACACAATGTTGAAATAGGGACAAGATAATTACAATTCAAATTTCCACTTTGAAAAGGGAAATTCGTAGCCATGATGAAAGCCTGAGGGGTGAGCATTGTCAGAGCCTTGACCCTTGGTGAATGGAGTTCCTCTATTAGACCTACTCTGCTCTCTGGTAGGAATGCTTTTGTTCATTGTTCTTTGTGACCTCTAGTCCCGCTTTCTGGGTGGTTTGTCCTTGCCTGTTATCTTCCAAGGCCACAACTGAAGTGGATTGAATGGACTATCAGTTCTGGGGCTGTAAAGCTTTTATAGCCCCCTCCATTCTGGCGCACATTTGGAACCCCAAGAATTGTTTTGTGGCCCTAAAATTCAAAATCCTTTTCAGTTGAGGTTTGTCATTTATTTTGTCATTACAATTCCCTTGAAAACTTAGTAGGCTTTGAATTGATTTGTTATCATTAATTTGTGTGTCAGTAAACATACCCACAACCTTCCCTAGACATACTAGTCAAGCCTGGTGTCTGCTTCCTTGCTTCCAGGCCTCTCTCTCAACAGAATGGCACAAACTGTGAAGCCGATAATTTAAGGGGGAAGGCCACACCCTTAATCTGATCATTGCTACAGAGTTGAGTCTTAATGGGGCTTTGTTGTTCAAGGGCTTTTTGCTTTTATTTCCTGTGTTTGGAGTTGGTAGCTGTGAGCTTTGCAAGCATTTTGAGGCCTCAAATCTCTATTCCCTTCTATTGCTGCTTCTCAACAGCCAATTCTTGCCTGAGTTTATTTCTTTCTTCTGAAATATTGCTACATGCATCCAGTAAAAATCAATACACACCTCTAACATTTTTCTAAAACTTTCTCACCTTTGAACCAAAGATTCAAAGGTGGTTGATTTGCTTTCTAAGTAACAGAAGATGTCAGTTATTATTGTCAGTTGGCCATTAAGCTGATACCATATGTTTCTACTGTGATCTGGACCCACTGCTGCTCTGATGTCATCTTTCACAGCTTCCCTGAGACTCATCATACTCTAGCCACACTGGCCACACTGGCTTTTCAATATTCTAGGCACCCTCCTAGTTTAGAGCCCTTGCTTTTGCTATTGTCTCTCGGGGTTTAGAATGTTCTTCTCCCAGGTATTAACATAGTAGGTTCCTCTTGCGGGTCTTTACTCAAAAGGCAACTTTTTTGTGAGGCTTTCCGTAGCCACCCCATTACCAATCCATTAAATCATCATTTTGTCACTCATTTTATCCACAGTTTTGGCCAGTGTGACACCTTCAAACTGGCTCTCTGTACTTTCAATATTACCTCACTAATTTTAGAAAGCTTCTTTGTTTCTGGCACAAAAAAAAATGTTCCAGGCTTATGTGATGCCTTCTTTACTCTTTTTCCCAATTTTGAAATTAATATTTCTCCAAAAAGTCTGATCTTTCAGAGGATGAAAATAGAGTTCAAAAAGTGGGTGCTATGGGTACTCATCATTACTGAGCTGACATTTCTTTTAGACTATCAGTAGACAATTTCAGTTTTAGGGAACTGTTTTATAATTAGTTTTAAATTTTTCAAGTAATAATCAATTTTCAAGATTCAAAAGTTAAAATTGTATAGAAATATACACACAGTGTTTTGCTTTCATTCCTGC
>NW_006787415.1:334743-390263 GCF_000442215.2 Lipotes vexillifer
TCTACATTTGCTTTGAACCACACTGGTTGGAACTGTGTGGGTCCACTTATACACAGTTTTTTCTTAATAGTAAATACTACAGTACTACACTGCATGATCCACGGTTGGGTGAATATGCAGATACCATAGAACCATAGATACAGGAACCATGGGTACTGAAGAACCATGTATAACTTGGGCTGACTATAAGTTGCATGTGGATTTTTGACTGCATGGAGGGTGACAGCCCAACTCTGGCATTTTTAAAATGTCAGCTGTGTATTGATTAGTTTCTTTCTCATACTTATCCCTTTCCATATTACTCTATATAACCCTGTCCCTACAGATAAACAATTTTATTAGCTTCTTGTTTATCCTTCCATTGTTTCATTTTGCAAACACACATATGAACGTGTTTTTCTTTTTTCTTACACAAAATGTGGCATAAGATAGACACTCCTCATACTTGCATAATTTGCTTAAGAAATGGAGACAATCTCTCCACATCAGTGCATACAGATCTTCCTTTTTAAAAAACTGCATGCTGTTGCATTGAGTAGCTGTATCATAGTTTATTCAACTAATTATTTATTGCTGGAGACTTGTGTTTTTTTCCAATTTTTGCTCTTATTAATGTTGCAGTGAATATCCTCATGCATATGTGATTTCATACTTGTAAGGATATTATCAGTAGGATAAATTCTTGGAAATGGGGTTTCTGGGTCAAAGATATATCTGAAATTTTGTTAGAGGTAGCAAAATTCTCCTGCATAGGAGTACCATCATTCTGTTTCCCACTGACAATATGAACTTTTGGATTTCTGCCAAGTTGATAAGTAAGAAATGGTACCTTGCTATATAGTTTTACTTTACTTTTCTCTTCATATGAGTGAGATTGAGCATCATTTCATGTGTTTAAGGGGCATTTTTCCTCCTGTGAACTCACTGTTCATATCTTTTCCTCATAGTTCGGTCAGGATTTTTAGTCTTTTCTCAATTTCTAGTGGCTTTTCACACACTAGGAAAATTTACCTTTGTCTTTGGTAGTCGTTGCAAGTTTTTTTCTTAATTTGTTATTTGTCTTACAATTTTCTTATACTATTTCTCTCCAGTTCTTGACAGGTATACGTTTTTAATATTATGTGTTTTCCTTGTCAGTCTTTTCTCTTATGGCTTTTAGATTTTGTATCATATTTAGGAAGACCTTCCCTAGTTGAAGGTAATAAGACAATTCACTCAGGTTTTCATATCATATTTTAAATGGTTTTCTTTTAAAAATTTATATCTTTATTCTTCTTTGGAAGTTTTCCTGGAGTATGTAGTGAGGGATGAGTCCAACTTTATCTTTCTCCAAGTGGCTATTCAGTTGTTCCAAAACCAGTTATTTAAAAGTACGTCAGCAGCTTATTGATATGAAAAGCCTGATATATCATATTCTTATTTCCCGTATGTATCTGAGTCTGCTTCTTGAATTTCTATTCTGTTCTCTTGGTCTACCTGGTTATTCATACTCAGTATAATACCATTTTACTTACTGATATTTTATAGTATGTCTTAGTATTTAGTTGGGCCAGTCCTCTATTGCTCTTTTTCTGAGTTTTCCTGGATACTATTGTTTATTGTTTATTCTTCCATAAAAGCTTTAGAATAAAATTTTCAAGTTCCAGAGAAAAATTTTTTTTAGCACTTTTATTGGGATTTTGAGTCTCTTTTTATTATAAGATATTTAAACTAAGATGGTCAGACTGAGTATTCACATCTCAGTTCTTGAAGTTCTTAACTGCTTAAAAACAGAGGCTCTTCTGATTCAAATCCCAAAATAATAATCATATAAAACTGATCTTTACTTAAGGCCCTGAATATTTCTGGTACCTCTCATTCCAGATTTTTCCATTTATAGACTTAAAAGCTTTCTGGAAGCTTTGCCTTTGGTGGTCACTTGCAGGCTAGGAGTTCACTTTGCAAGGTCACTTTGTCAGCCTTTTTCCCCAACACTCTGTACAGTTCCAAGTTTTAAGCTTTTTAAAATAAAACTATTTTCTCTTAAAATGATTAAAAGTGCTCTAGGGAAGAACCACTGGTTTGGAGGTCTGTATACAATTGTATAATTTTTGGCTCAAATAACTTCTAGTTTGCCTGGAATTTTAACAATACTTATGAGGTTTTGCACATTAAATAGACTTTGAGCTCTTCAGCTGAGGAGCCCTTGGTGACTGATTTGAATATTCTTGAGATATCAACACCTATGAATAGCAGTGGAAGAATATATTTGTCTCTCTACAAAAGACTCCATCCTGACATTTAAATTGCATTTTTTTAGAGAAGTTACTTGAAAATATATAAAATATTTTACTAATATGCAGAAATACTACCATCCAAAAAGAATAAAAACTCAGCCATATATGAGGAAAAGCTCTCATAATAACTACACTTCTCCCATACTGCACATATATAATTTTTGTGAATACTAGCTACACTACTGAATGGGGTACCTTAGTAGACATTATGTGCAACATGGGTGAACTTGGGCTTATTATAACAATTCTAACTTATGCATTTCCTGACATCTGTGGTATCCTATGCAGTTATGGTGAATGTTGGTTTCCTTCTGGCAGTTTTTAAAGGAAAAAAAGACCACAGAAAATTTTTTAAAAAGTGACCAAGGTCTAATTATGTGTGAGAATTGTATGGAACTTTGAATACTTACTTATGAGTGTGACCAGATTTCACACCATTATTATTAATTCATTTATTCAGCACCTTTGTCAACAGCTTCTTCTGTGTCAGGCAATGAGGCAGCACCCAGGATACAAAGGTAATTCCCACTATAGACAAACTAAAAACCAAAGTGTTGGGAGTACTTAGGCAATAAGAAACACAGTAACTAACTATAAAACAAAGTGATAAGAACTTTTCAAGCACTCTCATTTAATATTTATAACTACCCAATGACTTAAATCCTATTATAACCTCCGTTTTATAGATGAGGACTGTGATGGACTTAGCAATATCAGCTATAATTTGGAGGCGTGCTCGAAGCATAAGAAGAGCACAGAGTAGTAGGGAGCTTGGAGAAGTAGGGTGTGGTAGTCAGATGCGTCTCTGTGAGAAGAAACTTTGATGAGCAATCTGGTGGGCACTATTCTAGGTAATGTGATATAGAGAAGGCAATCAGTAAAGAAATACATAGTATGTTGGCTAAATATCACACATTGATAGACTGGATATAACTGAGTCAAGGGTAATTAAGATATTTCTTCCTTTGTTTCTTGCTTAGATAATTGGTAGGATAAAGTGACTAATGGAGATTATAACTGTGGAAGGTGAAATGGGTTATGGTGAGAAGATGGTTTCTTACTTAAATATAATTTTAGATTTTTCTAATTTATGATTTATAATTCTATAAATATTTTACTTTTATGTTGTATATTTTCTTTGTTTATAAGAAAAGACAATTATAATATTTTGAAATACTTTCATTTCTTTCAATTGAACTATTAAAAAAAAAATCTTAGGGATTCCCTGGTGGCGCAGTGGTTGAGAATCTGCCTGCTAATGCAGGGAACACGGGTTCGAGCCCTGATCTGGGAAGATCCCACATGCCGCGGAGTAACTAGGCCCGTGAGCTACAACTACTGAGCCTGCGTGTCTGGAGCCTGTGCTCCACAACAAGAGAGGCCGCGACAGTGAGAGGCCGGCGCACCGCGATGAAGAATGGCCCCCGCTCTCCGCAACTGGAGAAAGCCAACACAGCCAAAAATAAATAAATAAATATTTAAAAATAAAAAAAAAACCTTAAAGAATTATCCAGAATCAAGGTAAAGGCAGTTGCAACAGGCAGAGTTGGAGACCCCTTTGAAGAGGCTCCTTTTCCTCTGTGTCATGAACAGTTTATGGACACACCTTCTACTTATTTCACTTTTCCAATCCAGAGTCATTATTTAGTCCTCTCACCAAACCCCATCCAGCAGACAGGTGCAAGAAATCCTTCCTTCTGCCCTGTTGTTGTTAGTGTCCACACAGAGGTCTTCTTCTCAGTCAAGCAGCTAGGATGGGCATGCAGTGATGTGGCAGAGTGGGGAAATCTTAGATCTAAAAGTGCTCTGCAGCAGCTGCTGAACAATCGTCTAGGAGGTAGATGCTGCAGTGATTCTAAACTGACTTGGAGGTGATGCAGATTTACTAAAACCTTGGGGCATCAGTTTCAACTCTAACTCCTACTGGAGCTGCCTTGATGTCACCATGATAAACAGTATTATATAAAAATACCAGAATGATTCCATGGTACAGAGTATACATAGATCTTAGTGGATATTTAATAAAGGTTAGGTCCCTGAGACCCAGATGAGGAGATACTTCTTGGAGCTCCCCAACCCTATTTCTTCTTCCTGGGCACACAGCTAGACTGTATTCCCAATTGTCCTTCTAGTAGGGTGTAGCCATGTAACAGGTTCTGACCAATGGTTATAAAGGAAGAAATGTGTGTCATTTAAGAAGCAGGTATAACTTCTCCAGGCTCTCCCTGCCTATTGACTGATTGCATATAAATGACCATGAGGCCCCAGGGGAGGGTGAATACTCAAGGTGGAAGGTGGCTTTGTTCCTGAATCATGTGTGAAGTCACCTGCCCACAAGGAATATCAATTTTGGTCTTACATGAGAAGGGCATTTACCTTAGGTGAAGGACCCAGAAAGGTTCTTTAGAGGAACTAATATTTAAATTAAGACTAGGTTGAAAAAGAGTTAGACCAAGTGGTCTAAGTAAATTTTCAATCAGTTTTGGATTTATCTACCCCAGATCAAAATTTAATGAAGGATATTTTTAAATCACTCTAAGAAAGGATGTGCTTTGAAATTAATAAAGTTAACCAAAAAATACCCTTCATGAAGTTTCTAGATGGTATAACAATATTAACCAATGAGTAGTCATTGAATAGAAAGGGGGTATTTAAAAAAAAAAAAAATATATATATATATATATATATATACTAGTGTTATTCACTTGACAATCATAAGCCTATTCTGTTCTCTTCATTTATTCAACTTTTAAAAAATTAAATATCCAGTGCTGTATTGGATCTTGGGGATATAAACTGTGAATAAGACAGAGGCTCTGCCCTTACGGCACCTACAGTCAACTGAAAAGGAGAGCGATTATGCAAAGAATCACACAAATGGAAATATACAGACAAACTGAGATTAGTATGAAGGAAAAAAATAAGGAGGTATGAGATACTACAAGGGTTTCTGATCCAGTCTTGGAGGTAGTTATGAAATGCTCTCTGAGGGAAAGTGATATTTGAATTGGGATCTGACAAGTGAGCAAAAGTTAATTTGATGAAAAGAGAGGTGACAAATATTCCTCCAGTTGCTGGGGAGGTCTGAGCAAGGAGGAAGGAAGAGAAGTCAGTAGGCCAGAGTAGTTACAGCAGTATAATACAGGAGGGGTGAGCTGCAGCAAACGAGGTCAGAGAGAGATGATGTGAGGCCATGTGAAGAATTTTGCTTGATTTTAAGATTAGTGGGATATCACTGACTACAGTATAACATTTTTGTTATTGTTTTGTTTTGAAAGTTTATTCTGGTTAAAATGTGGACAAGAATTAGAAGGAATTAGAGTGGATGGTGGGAAGACCAATGAGGAAGCTATTGCAGTCCTACAGGAAAGCCAGGATGGTGGCTAAGCCCAGGGTAGGCTGTGGAGATGGAGAAAAACAGATGGATTAAGAAGATATTTTTAAAGATTGAATAAACAAAGCAATAAGTAGTGGCATGGAAATAATATTTTAGAGAGTTCATTTTAAAATTTCTGATTTGTTGCCTAAAATCCATGGAATAACACTAATAGAACTGAAAATATTTTTCATGATCTTGATATTCCATCCAATCAACTTGTTCACTTTCCTCTGAATGTTCATACATTATTTCTGCATGTGTATATCTTAGATATTTTCTAGACTTTCTACTTGTCTGTCTTCAATAAAAAACGATTTCACCAAGTAACCTAAAACTACAGTTCTTTAAAATTAATTGAAAACTTTACAGTAGTTTTCTTAGTATAAAGCAGATATAGTTTAAAGCTCAGAAAGGGGATTCTGGGTTTAGCGTGGAAGGATCTTGCAATAATGTATTCCAGATGAAAACACACAAGATTGGAAAGCCCCAGTCCCTGAGGACTCTTACTTCTCAGTTCCCTTTCTGTCTCCCAACCTCAACTCTCCACTGTGCAAATGGAGAATTCCTCCAAAATTTCCAGAATTTCTAATGCTTTTCCTGTATTTCCTCAGAATTCCCAAGTGAGAAAGTATCCTACTCTCATTGCCTTCTTCTTTCCCTTACCAAAACTGTACATATGCATCTTTTGAACAACCTTCTTTTAAAAATTTACTTGCCCAAATCCTGAGTTCATATCCTATGCCTCACATAGTTACTTCTCTTCCCACATGTGAACCTTTTCTTCTGATTACTTGTACTTAACCAGTTTTATTAAGTGTTCCTCATTTTGGAAGATTATTTATTTACTATATTTGGGGACCTAAGAACTAACTCAGGCATGGAGAAATTTTTGAAGGTGATTGAGAAATGTCTCCACAGATAGCAGAACAGCTATGAGGTTAGAATGATGTAGGTTCAGCTACAAATAACATCAGAAAAATGAACTTGAGTTACAAAGTTTCAGCAGGGATTCCTGGAGGTGGACAGAGAATTAAGAAAATAATAGTATTAAAGTCAGAATATGAATTAAGCCAGTATTCTCCACAATAGTTTTTGACTTTTATGGTTTCATCAGATCGAAATTCTACTGCATAGAAAGCAGAAGAGGTGTGTATCAGCTTTACTTTTAGGAAAATGAAAAATTTAACATTACTTTTTCATTTTCTTGACAGCAGAAAATTGAAAGTAGATAGATAATATGTACATATGTGGATGATGAATAAAATTTCATCTGTGCATAGCTGCTTCAGTCCAACTCACTTCTAATCAACATAAAATTGGAAGACGTTGCACTTAACTGTGGCAGTGGGTCCTAGAGAAGCAGATTGAAATAGAAGGAAAAGTATAAAGTGGTTACATGTAGTATCCCTGCATCTCTCCCTTCCCAGAGGGTTGAGGTGCATGCTGATTTTGTGGAAGCAGGGCAAGCAATTGCCTTTGGTATGCCTCATCCAGAAGATGTTGTATTCTTGGCTATAGATGTGGCTTTGCAAGGGAAGAGCAAACTATAAGACACTGCAGCTGTCATCTTACTTGACTATAATGAGATAATAAGCAACCTAACACAGGCTCTTTGTTGAGTTAAGAAAAGCATTTCCATGGGTATTATTTTGAATTGTGTTCCAAAAATTCCATTGTGAATTAGCTGTTTGTTATTCAGAAAGACTCTTACCACAAACCGTATTACAATTTAATGTATATAATTATAGTTCCCCCTTTTTTTTAAAGGTTTCAGCTTCAGTCAACCACCCAATATAACATTCTTCTCATGGCAAGGCATTCTGATTTGGAAGAAGAGGAGTATCTTCCCATTCCAGGCGGACTGCTTACGAGCAAAGGGAGGGATGACTGGTGTAGGGGAGGGAAGGTGAGCAGACGATAATGTTCTAGGGATCATCCTGTTATTCATTCCTTCTTCTACCCAATCCTCAGGAGCAGTAGTCCAGGAGCTAGTGATTGTGGGTCTTTAGAGCAGGGGTCCCCAACCCCGGAGCCACGGACTGATACCGGTCCGTGGCCTGTTAGGAACTGGGCCACACAGCAGGAGGTGAGCAGCCGGTGAGCGAACGAGGGAAGCTTCATCTGTATTTACAGCCACTCCCCATCACTCGCATTACCGCCTGAGCTCCGCCTCCTGTCAGATCAGCGGCAGCATTAGATTCTCATAGGAGCTCGAACCCTACTGTGAACTGCGCATGTGAAGGTTATAGGTTGCGCGCTCCTTGTGAGAATCTAACGCCTGATGATCTGAGGTGGAGCTGAGGCTGAGGCTGGGTGCTGGGGAGCAGCTGCAAATACAGATATCATTAGCAGAGAGGTTTGACTGCACGAGACCATAATAAGTCAATTGCTTGCAGACTCATATCAAAACTCTATCAGTGAGTGTCAAGTGAAAACAAGCTCAGGGCTCCCACTGATTCTGCATTATGGTGAGTTGTATAATTATTTCATTGTAATGATAATAGAAATAAAGTGCACAATAAATGTAATGTGCTTGAATCATCCCAAAACCATCCCCCCAACTCCGGTCCATGGAAAAATTGTCTTCCACAAAACCAGACCCTGGTGCCAAAAAGGTTGGGGACCACTGCTTTAGAGTATTCAACTGGCCCATTAAGGAGGTAGGGGTACAGAGTGGGGTAGACAACCCCAGACAAGAGTAATTTGTTTTTTTATTTTATTTTAAAATTTTATTGAAGTATAGTTGATTTACAATGTTGCATTAATTTCTGCTGTACAGAAAAGTGACTCAGTTATACATATGTATTATTTTTCGTATTCTTTTCCATTATGGTTTATCACAGGATACTGAATATAGTTCCCTGTGCTGTACAGTAGGACCTTGTTGTTTATCCATCCAATATATAATAGTTTGCATCTGCTAATCCCAAACTCTCAATCATTTTCTCCCTTACCCCCCTACCCTTGACAACCACAAGTCTGTTCTCTATATCTGTGAGTCTGTTTTTGTATCATAGATAGGTTCATTTGTGCCATATTTTAGATTCCACATATAAGCGATATCATATGGTATTTGTCTTTCTCTTTCTGACTTACTTCACTTAGTATGATAATCTCTAGTTGCATCTATGTTGCTGCAAATGGCATTATTTCATTCTCTTTTATGGGTGAGTAATATTCCATTGTGTTTGTGTGTGTGTGTGTGAGTGTGTGTGTGTAGTAGGTATGTGTATATGTGTGTGTGTGTGTATATATATATATATATATATATATATATATATATATCACATCTTTTTTATCCATTCATCTGTTGATGGACATTTAGGTTGTTTCCATGTCTTGGAGATTGTAAATAGTGCTGCTATGAACATAGGGGTACATGTATCTTTTCGAATTATAGTTTTGTCTGAGTATATGCCTAGGAGTGGGATTGAACCTCCATACTATTTTCCATAGTGGGTGCACCAATTTACATTCCCACCAACAGTGTAGGAGGGTTCCCTTTTCTCCACACCCTCTCCAGCATTTGTTATTTGCAGACTTTTTAATGATGACCATTCTGACTGGTGTGAGGAGGTACCTCGTTGTTGTTTTGATTTGCATTTCTCTAATAATTAGCAATGACGAGCATTTCTTCATGTGCCTGTTGGCCATCTGTATGTCTTCTTTGGAGAAATGTCTATTTAGGTCTTCTGCCCATTTTTCGATTGGGTTTTTTGTTTTTTTGTTATTGAATTGTATGAACTGTTTGTATATTTCAGAAATTAAGCCCTTGTCAGTTGCATTATTTGCAAATATTTTCTCCCAGTCCATAGGTTGTTTTTCATTTGTTTACGGTTTCCTTTGCTGTGCAAAAGCTTATTAGTTTAATTAGGTCCCATTTATTTTTGCTTTTATTTCTGTTGCCTTGGGAAACTGACCTAAGAAAACATTGCTACGATTTATGTCAGAGAATGTTTTGCCTATGTTCTCTTCTAGGAGTTTTATGGTGTCTTGTCTTAAATGTTAAGTCTTTAAGCCATTTTGAGTTTATTTTTGTGTATGGTGTGAGAGTGTGCTCTAAATTCATTGATTTACATGCGACTGTCCAACTTTCCCAGTACCACTTTCTGAAAGACGACAGTAATTTGTTAATTTGCAGTAAAGAAAATAATTTTCTAGGTTTTTTTAAATTAGGGAAGTTTTTTTTTCCATATTTACATAAAAGTAAATAAATTCCTATTTAAGTCACTCTCAACCTGGATGTTATAAAATGAGGAATAGTGTGATGATAAGAGTCAGCCTACAGAGTGGACTCCGTTCCTACCATTTGTTTGCGGAAGGGGAGAAGGCAGGGATATAAAGCAATGATTTTCTCTGAGATTTAGGAAGAGTAGGAGCCTGTTACTGAATCAGCAAAAATGTGAAGGAGACATACGTAATTAATAATCTTACACACACGCACATATCTTAGTTGGATAAACCTTGAAAAACCCTTTACACCAAAGCCTTGCTTAAGCTGGCCTTCTGCCCCATGGGCCCTGCCTTCACTGTGGTAAGAATGTTGATGGGTTTCTATATAGATGAGATAACATTTGGGATAGACTTTGTTCTAAAGCTGTCTTCCAGATGTCCAATATCTAAACCTGCACTAACTGGTTTTCAGGGTTTAAAATATATTAAAATGGTTATAATTTATATTCTTATATTTTGAAGGAAAATGTTTATAAAATTTTAGTGCTCTCCCAATCTAAAAAATGTGAAACAATTTACGATACAAAAACAAAGACTCTATAGCGGTGTCAGGAAGAATAGTTTTTAATGCATTTCAACACTGATGTGTATATTTCTGATAATTCTATAAAACTAAGGGAATCTTTTGATGATGATAATAACATTCCATAAGGAATACACTAGGTACACTACAGTGTATAGATTTAATTAATTTATTGTCTTTTATTAAATCATTCATATTCATATTTTCTTCCCTACCATGACCAACTTTTTTAGGACATGTCTAATTTACTTTTACACCTCCCTTGATGTTAAATATAGTAAATTATCAAATAATATTAGTTGAAGAAATAAATTTATTCTTACACTGATACCTGCTTCTTTTTATGTATTTGTGTTATGGCTAACAGAGACATTCTGTGGACCTTAGAATATCCTAGAGAAAATGACAAACTAGCTAATCCTTAAGAAAATTTCATCAACATTCTCTTAAAATTTTGCACTCAGGTGGGCTTTATAGAATATTCTACTTTCTTTTCCAACTATGAATTTATGTTCACTACAAATTCCCATTTGCCAACTAGATTTAATTTGATAAATAATTTTTACGCTTTCACCAAGCAGTTTTTAACTTTATATATTACAAAAATACATTAAAATCTATTCATATCTGGGTTGATAATGTATCTTCTTGATCTAACCAGAAAAACTAACCAGTCAAATATGTGATTTACTTTCATAATTTTGCCCCCAATTCAGTTCTTCATTAATATATGTATTTGCCAGATCCTAGGGTAAATTTCCAGATAATATTAATTAAAAAAAATTAGTCCTTTCTTCTTTGGGCTTATAAAAAAAAACCCTGGTTTCCAGATATTGTTGCAAAGCTGATGACCCTTCATCAATTTCCTTATACAAGTGTGAATTTTTGAAAATGTTTCAGGATTTATTTTCCCATCAGATCAATACCAATAAAGTAGGTATTATCCTTATTCCAGACACCATGTTATAATGAACAGAGATGATGGCCTTATATGTGTAGTATAAGATAATTATCAGATGACATGTCAGGGACAGGCTAACTTTATAGAGCTTTGTTTAGTCACCTTCTGGACAAAAAGCAGGTGAATTTTCCCTTTTTCCTAAAACTTTGCCCCCTGTAAAAATGCAAATACCCCGTAAGGGTAGTGCTTGAAATTCTCAGCCATTTTTATTTTGCTATAATAAAGGAAAACAAGTCTCCATACAATTATTAAAAGAGGAGATCACAAAGATGAATGACTAAGAAAGGTAAGGTGTAGCACAGAAAGCTAAAAAGGACTTAGAGAATCCTGTGGCCAAGGATAAATGTCAAAGACTGTCTCTTACCTCAGTTATAGTTATCAAGATCAAAACACCATGCTTATTCTAGTGACCATACTCTGCAATCAGTTAACAAGTTAAGCAGTAGCCTTTTCCTGGAGTAACATAGAAGATGCTTGTTACTTAAAATGATAGATTTCAGTAACTAGAAGAATAAATGAAAGTCATGGTTGAATAACTATGCAGAAGTTGGGAGCAGAGTCCCGGTGTATATTAATTGTGTGGCATGTAAAATGGTTCTAAGGAACAGCTGTAGAGTAATGGAAAGGGCTAAGATGAATATAATTCTGTTGGGATGAAGCTCAGGTATTGCAGGAACAAATGCCAAAATTTTTTCCATACAGGGATTAATTACATGGTTAACAGCTGGAATTTACAAGGAGGCTATTTTATATTAAATAAAATAGCAGGCAAGCTTGAACTGAATTCCCACAAAAGCCGTAAAATGGGAATACCAAGAGAACTGGCAAATGTAATCATTCACCTATTTTTTTAGGCACAGCTGTCCATACACAGGTTGGGGAGATGGAAGTTTGTGAGTAGCCAACTGTGTGCCGCATTGGAAAGATTCAATATGAGCAATTTTATGCAGCTATTAAAACCAAAACAAAACAGACAACCAAAAAACTTGTCCCTTTGCAATGAGAATTGTCTCAAATCCACTTGAATTTGAGTGGGGACAATATATATGTTTTGCCACTATTGTCATTTCTACTCGCAAAGGGAATTCTTCAATTTATTCTTTGGCTGCATGAGCTTACTTTGTACATGCTGCCTCCAAATCATTGGAAAACCAATCCGTTCTCTAAACACCCATCGACAGATGAATGGATAAAGATGTGGTACATATATACAATGGAACTTGTAAGATCTGAAAATGTGGTATGGAATCTTCAACAGTGGAGATCAAAGAATGATTTACAATAACTTTAGCTGCATAACCTGATTTATCACAGTTCAAAAAGTCTTCAGCCCCACTATACTTAGAATTAAATACAAACTCTTCACTATTGCCTACAAACCCTTGCGTGCTATGCCTCTTTTTCCAACCTTATTTCCTAACCCCCTTTCCTCTCTCACTACAGGGAGATACACTGGCCTCCTGCCAGTTCTTCAAAAGGCTCCTTCCAGCCTGGTGGAATGTGGTCGCCTCTCCCTGGAATGCTGTTCCCCCTGCCCTTGGTATGTTTGTCTCTTTTTCATCCTTTGGGTCTCAGCTTACTGCCTTACTGCCTCTTCAAAGAGGTCTTCTCTGACCACTCTTTACAAATTAGGTCTTCTAATTTTATCAGAGTTCTATCCTGGTTACCTTCATATATCACAAATTAAAATTATTTGTTTACTTCTAGAATATCTCCCACTCTGAACTGCAACCACAGTGAAGGTTGAAAGTGCCTTCTGAATTCCTAATACAGGTCCAAACATTCTACACTGCTTTTAAAAACTGGATCATAGAATCTGGTTGTGAGATAAGATGAGCGTTTAAAAAATTCAGTAGAATAGAAAATATCAGAACACACTGCAAGGTATGAGATAAGTACTTTTTAATGAAAATAGTGTTTCTGAAGTTAGAGTATGTCTGTGTGTGTGTGCTGGATCATGGTATAAAGTGTGGGCCTTGGGAAAAATAAAGTAGAAGCCACAGGAAATAAAATGTTCAGTAAATATTCATTGAATTAATGAATTTTTTCAAATGGAAATGCCTGTCTACAAGTCTTCCTATACTTAAGACTGTTCAGAGTAGGAAGATGCTGATGTGGCTTTTCAAAGGTACTAGAAAGTTTTTGCTCAAGAAAAGAAAGCTTGTGCTGGTTGCCATCTGAAATTGCTTAAACTTTCCATTATCATTGCAGAAGTTGTGACATGCAACACTTAGAGACTTACTGATTATGTGTACATTAGTATTCTTAAGATCCTTTCCCCAAAGGAAGTTTTGATGGAAGGAAAGACTGAGGAAAGAGCATGAGGCCTTCAGGGAAAACAGTAACTTTTGGAATGGGGATATATTGTCAGTGGGGTTGAAGAATGTAGAAAGTTAGTGAAGTTAGCTTACTCCAAATATTTGTCTGCTTCACAATTGGCAAAAGCAGGGTCCTAATGCTTCCTGTGGTCAGCCAGAAAAGTGTAGTGGTGGAAAGGAAACCAAAGTGTGTGTTTTAATTTACTTAGTTATATGAACCGATCTGCTGTGGTCCCATTGAGCTGTATCTGGTTAGGTCACTGGCTTCTAGTTCCCATGCAGAAAATGCATTCCTCATATTATAGTGATATTAAAACATATTTGAAAATTTCAGTTGAGCATCCACATTTGAAATAAAGGAGAATGGAGAATAATATTCTTCTATTCAGTAGTGTAACTCACTTCAGAGACTTGAGAATCCTTTCTACCCGACATGGTTAAATGTAAAATATTTCCAAAATTTCTTACAGATCAGAAAGAAAAAACAAAATAAAAACCAAATAATTAAAATGCTTTAGCATTGTCGTCAAATTGGGAGCTCAGTATTATTAGATTTTCCTTTGGCGTTCAGCTTGCTGGGGGAAAGTCTTTACTCACATTCCACCTGAACAACCGTCATCAACACCCACTTTCTTTTTAAAGGAAAACATTTACTTTTGTGACTTGGTCATAATGAAATACAAAGGACCTCTTTGTGTGTGGAAATGAAACTGGGTGTGAGCCTTTAAGGAAAAATTAACGAAGGATGTGTATGTGTGGGTGAAATTCCCAAGTCTTGCTCAGCTGTTCCTGCCTACCTCCTACTGCCTGCACAGAAACCCGGCTGCCCTGCACAGCAAGGCCCAGATGGAGTGTATCAGGGAACAAAACAGCACCTCCAGTGGCTCACAGATGAGGTGTTCAGACAGTGCTAGGCAAAGGCTTTTCACAGTGCTAGGTTACAGTGCCCTGTCCAGGGAGAATCTCACCCAGGCAGCATCTAACAGACTCTTTCTACAAGAATGTCTTGTATCTTCCTGAAATTTTTGCATCCTATTTAGATTTCCAAGCCAAATGACTGCTTGCAGTTAAGAGTAAAGCAAATGGGGATAACCTAGTTAGCGTGAATTATGTGACCTGGGAGAACTTGAGGTAGGCTTGGTGCATTTGTGAATTCAGTAGTTTAGGAGGACAAGCCAAACGGTGCAAAAATATAAAAAGGAACAGCACCTTTAAGGCAATTTCTGGAATTGGCTAGGAGATTCTTGGAAGCTTGGTCCCTAGCAGTTACCCCATTCTCCATCCCCTCTAATGCTTTTCCGCTCTTCACCTTTCCCTCTGTCATCCTGTTACCCCCAGCCCCCACTGGGTCTTTTTTCTTAGCCTGTAGACCCTTGTGATGTAGCCTATCCTGAAATCAACCTTTGTTTCCCCCCACTGTCCTCTAACTTCTTTCACTTGCAAATTTCTTAAGCAAGGGTATGTACCAGGTCTCCGTTTGTTGAAAAGCGACTATGGTCCCACCATGGTACCAAGAGTGTGCAACAGAATTTCACCAAATAAACCTATATGCTTAAAATTCAATGGTCTTTTCCTAGCCTCAGTGCTTCTTGTCCTTTCTGAAGCATTCGACACCATCTCACACTGTGCTTTGAAAATCAGTCCTCTTTGGTTTCTTTTTAATTTTTTTAAAATATTGTGATCAGTTTATCTCTCTCTTTACCACCCGTTGATCTGTGTCTTTTGTTACCTTCTTTTTTTTTCTAACTTTCACTCTACAGTCTCTCTGTGCTACCTCCTGTAACACCAGATTAATCTTCAATTAGGCCATGCTTCTTACTTGCCCTCCCTTCTTCTGTCTTAGACTTCTATTCTCACTGTCTCGGCCATAGTGATTCTTTGAAAACATCTGATAACAACTCTCGCTCAAAACCTTTCAATGGCTTCCTATCTCAGGCACTCAAA
Source organism: Lipotes vexillifer (assembly GCF_000442215.2). Classification (NCBI taxonomy): domain Eukaryota; kingdom Metazoa; phylum Chordata; class Mammalia; order Artiodactyla; family Lipotidae; genus Lipotes; species Lipotes vexillifer. The sequence continues at coordinate 350,378 of NW_006787415.1, forward strand.
GCCAAATTCCTTACAATTATTACAAGATCCTGTGAGATCCAGCCCAGGCTATATCCCTGAGCCAAGGCTCCTGACTCTATCCTCTGCTCACTCTCACTGCACTCACTCCTTCAAGGCCTGCCTCAGGGTATCTTCACTTGCTGCTTCCTCTCCCTAGAATGATATGTAGGTGGCTTGCTACACAGGCCCCAGCATTTAAAACAGATCCCTATTACTCCTTATCCTCCTTTCCTGCTTTTATTTTCCCCAGAGGACTTATGATTATCTAACTTAGTATTTATTTTTCTCATTTATTTTATTTTTTTCTCCCCCAAACATTGTGTAAGCTACACGAGGATAGAATTTTTTTTTTTTTTTCCCGTACGCGGACCTCTCACTGTTGTGGCCTCTCCCTTTGCGGAGCACAGGCTCCGGAAGCGCAGGCTCAGCGGCCATGGTTCACGGGCCCAGCCTCTCCGCGGCATGTGGGATCTTCCCAGACTGGGGCACGAACACATGTCGCCTGCATCAGCAGGCGGACTCTCAACCACTGCGCCACCAGGGAAGCCCCTAGAAATTTTTGAATGCATTGTAAACGGTCATATTTTCAGTGCCTATCATAGTCCCTGGTGTATAGGAGATGCCCAATAAGTATTTGTTGAATGAATAAATGAATATTCAAATACCTTTAATGTTGAAAATCAACAACCATAAATGTGTAGGTCTATTTCCTGGCTCTCTATTCTGTCTATATTAATCTATGTCTATCCTTGGGTCAACACCACACTGTCTTGTGGTGAATCTGTATAAGTCTTGAAATCAGATACCGTAAGTCTTGCAACTTTGTCCTTCTTTTTCAAGATTGTTTGTTTCTCTAGTTCCTTTGACTCTTTTAAAAAAAATTATTTATTTTTTATACAGCAGGTTCTTAGTAGTTATCTATTTTATATATATTGGTGTATATATGTCAATCCCCATCTCCCAATTCATCCCACCACCACCCCCACTTTGCCCCCTTGGTGTCCATACATTTGTTCTCTACATCTGCATCTCTATTTCTGCCTTGCAAACCAGTACCATTTTTCTAGATTCCACATATATGCGTTAATATACAATATTTGTTTTTCTCTTTCGGACTGACTTCACTCTGTATGACAGTCTCTAGGTCCATCCACATCTCTACAAATGACCCAGTTTCTTTCCTTTTTATGGCTGAGTAATATTCCATTGTATATATGTACCACATCTTTATCCATTCATCTGTCAATGGGCATTTAGGTTGCTTCCATGTCTTGGCTATTGTAAATAGTGTTGCAATGAATATTGGGGTGCATGTGTCTTTTTGAATTATGGTTTTCTCTGGATATATGCCCAGTAGTGGGATTCCTGGGTCATATGGTAATTTTATTTTGAGTTTTTTAAGGAACCTGCATACTGTTCTCCATAGTGGCTGTATCAATTTACATTTCCACCAACAGTGCAAGAGGGTTTCCTTTTCTCCACACCCTCTCCAGCACTTATGGTTTGTGGATTTTCTGATGATGCCCATTCTAACCAGTGTGAGGTGGTACCTCATTGTGGTTTTGATTTGCATTTCTCTAATAATTAGTGATGTTGAGCAGCTTTTCATGTGCTTCTTGGCCATCTGTATGTCTTCTTTGGAGAGATGTCTATTTAGCTCTTCTGCCCATTTTTCGATTGGGTTGTTTGTTTTTTTAATATTGAGATGCATGAGTTGTTTATATAGTTTGGAGATTAATCCTTTGTCCATTGATTTGTTTGCAAATATTTTCTCGCATTCTTAGGCCATGTCTTTTGTCTTGTTTATAGTTTTCCTTTGTTGTGCAAAAGCTTTTAAGTTTCATTAGGTCCCATTTGTTTATTTTTGATTTTATTTCCATTACTCTAGGAGGTGGGTCAAAAAAGATCTTGCTGTGATTTGTGTCAAAGAATGTTCTTCCTACGTTTTCCTCTAAGAGTTTTATAGTGTCCGGTCTTACATTTAAGTCTTTAATCCATTTTGAGCTTATTTTTGTGTATGGTGTTAGGGAGTGTTCTAATTTCATTCTTCTACATGTAGCTGTCCAGTTTTCCCAGCACCACTTATTAAAGAGACTGTCTTTTCTCCATTGTATATCCTTGCCTCCTTTGTCATAGATTAGTTGACCATAGGTACATGGGTTTATCTCTGGGCTTTGTATCCTGTTCCATTGATCTATATTTCTGTATTTTTGCCAGTACCATATTGTCTTGATTACTGTAGCTTTGTGGTATAGTCTGAAGTCAAGGAGTCTGATTCTTCCAGCTCTGTTTTTTTCCCTCAAGACTGCTTTGACTATTTGGCGTCTTTTGTGTCTCCATACAAATGTTAAGACTTTTTGTTCTAGTCCTGTAAAAAATGCCATTGGTAATTTGATAGGGATTGCATTGAATTTGTAGATTGCTTTGGGTAGTATAGTCATTTTCACAATATTGATTCTTCCAACCCAAGAACATGGCATATCTCTCCATATGTTTGTGTCATCTTTGATTTCTTTCATCAGTGTCTTATAGTTTTCTGAGTACAGGTCTTTTACCTCCTTAGGTAGGTTTATTCCTAGGTATTTTATTCTTTTTGTCACAATGGTGAATGAGATTGTTTCCTTAATTTCTCTTTCTGCTCTTTAAATGTTAGAGTATAGGAATGCAAGGGATTTCTCTGCATTAATTTTGTATCCTGCAACTTTACCAAATTCATTGATTAGCTCTAGTAGTTTTCTGGTGGCATCTTTAGGATTCTATATGTATAGTATCATGTCATCTGCAAACAGTCACAGTTTTACTTCTTCTATCCAATTTGTAGTCCTTTTATGTCTTTTTCTTCTCTGATTGCCATGGCTAGGACTTCCAAAACTATGTTGAATAACAGTGGCATGAGTGGACATCCTTGTCTTGTTCCTGATCTTAGAGGAAATGCTTTCAGTTTTTCACCATTGAGAATGATGTTTGCTCTGGGTTTGTCATATATGGCCTTTATTATGTTGAGGTAAGTTCCCTCTCTGCCCACTTTCTGAAGAGTTTTTATCATAAATGGATGTTGAATTTTGTCAAGAGCTTTTTCTGCATCTATTGAGATGATCGTATGGTTTTTATTCTTCAGTTTGTTAATATGGTGTATCACATTGACTGATTTGCATATATTGAAGAATCCTTGCATCCCTGGGATAAATCCGCCTTGAACATGATGTATGATCCTTTTACTGTGTCATTGGATTCTGTTTGCTAGTATTTTGTTGAAGACTTTTGCATCTATATTCATCAGTGATATTGGTCTGTAATTTTCTTTTTTTGTAGTATCTCTGTCTGGTTTTGGTATCAGGGTGTGGTGGTTTTGTAGAATGAGTTTGGGAGTGTTCTTCCTCTGCAATTTTTTGGAAGAGTTTGAGGAGGTTGAATGTTAGCTCTTCTCTAAATGTTTGATAGAATTCACCTGTAAAGCCATCTGGTCCTGGACTTTTGTTTGTTGGAAGATTTTTAATCAGTTTCAATTTCATTACTTGTGATTGGTCTGTTCATATTTTCTATTTCTTCCTGGTTCAGTCTTGGGAGATTATACCTTTCTAAAAATTTGTCCTTTTCTTCCACATTGTGCATTTATTGGCATAGAGTTGCTTGTAGTAGTCTCTTAGGATGCTTTGTATTTCTGCGGTGTCTGTTGTAACTTCTCCTTTTTCATTTCTAATTTTACTGATTTGTGTCCTCTCTCTCTTTTTCTTGATGAGTCTAGCTAAAGGTTTATCAATTTTGTTTATCTTCTCAGAGAACAAGCTTTTAGTTTTATTGATCTTTGCTGTTGTTTTCTTTGTTTCTATTTCATTTATTTCTGCTCTGATCATTATGATTTCTTTCCTTCTGCTAATTTTGGGTTTTGTTTGTTCTTCTTTCTCTAGTTCCTTTAGGTGTAAGGTTAGATTGTTTATTTGAGAATTTTCTTGTTCCTTGAGGTAGGATTGTATTGCTATAAACTTCCCTCTTAGAACAGCTTTTGCTGCATCCCATAGATTTTGGGCCGTCATGTTTTCATTGTCATTTGTCTCTAGGTACTATTTGATTTCCTGTTTTATTTCTTCAGTGATCTCTTGGTTATTTAGTGAGGTATTGTTTATCCTCCATGTGTTTGTGTTTTTTACATTTTTTTCCCTGTAATTTATTTCTAATCTCATAGCATTGTGGTTGGAAAGGTGCTTGATATGATTTCAATTTTCTTAAATTTACTGAGGCTTGATTTGTGACCCAAGATGTGATCTATCATAGAGAATGTTTTGTGTGCACTTGAGAAGAAAGTGTAATCTGCTGTTTTTGGATTGAATGTCCTATGAATATCAATTAAATCTAGTTGGTCTATGTGTCATTTAAAGCTTCTGTTTCCTTATTTATTTTCATTTTGGATGATCTGTCCATGGATGTAAGTGAGGTGTTAAAGTCCCCCACTATTACTGTATTACTATCCATTTCCTCTTTTATAGCTGTTAGCATTTGCCTTATGTATTGAGGTGCTCCTATGTTGGGTGCATATAAATTTATAATTGTTATATCTTCTTCTTGGATTGATCACTTGATCATTACGTAGTGTCCTTCCTTGTCTCTTGTAATTCTTTATTTTAAAGTCTATTTTATCTGATATGAGTATTGCTACTCCAGCTTTCTTTTGATTTCCATTTGCATGGAATATCTTTTTCCATCCCCTCACTTTCAGTCTGTGTGTGTCCCTAGGTCTGAAGTGGGTCTCCTGTAGACAGCATATAGATGGGTCTTGTTTTTGTATCCATTCAGCGAGCCTGTGTCTTTTGGTTGGAGCATTTAATCCATTCACTTTTAAGGTACTTATTGATGTGTATGTTCCTATGACCATTTTCTTAATTGTTTTGGGTTTGTTTTTGTAAGTCCTTTTCTTCTCTTGTGTTTCCCACTTAGAGAAGTTCCTTTAGCATTTGTTGTAGAGCTCGTTTGGTGGTGCCAAATTCTCTTAGCTTTTGCTTGTCTGTAAAGCTTTTGAGTTCTCTGTCAAATCTGAAGGAGATCCTTGCCAGTTAGAGTATTCTTGGTAATAGGTTCTTACCTTTCATCATTTTAAATATATCATGCTACTCCCTTCTGGCTTGTAGAGTTTCTGCTGGGAATTCTGCCGTTATCCTTATGGGAGTTCCCTTGTATGTTATTTGTCATTTTTCTCTGTTGCTTTTAATAATTTTTCTTTCTCTTTAATTTTTGTCAATTTGATTACTATTATGTCAATTTGATTATTGTATTGACCTGTTTCTCCTTGGGTTTATCCTGCCTGGGACTCTCTGCGCTTCCTGGGCTTCGGTGGCTATTGCCTTTCCATGTTAGGGAAGTTTTTGACTATAATCTCTTCAAATATTTTCTCGGGTCCTTTCTCTCTCTCCTCCTCTGGGACCCCTATAATGTGAATGTTGTTGCATTTATTGTTGTCCCAGTGGTCTCTTAGGCTGTCTTCATTTCTTTTCATTCTTTTTTCTTTATTCTGGTCTGTGGCAGTGATTTCCACCATTCTGTCTTCTAGGTCACTTTTTCTTTCTTCTGCCTCAGTTATTCTGCTATCGATTCCTTCTAGTGTATTTTTCTTTTCAGTTATTATATTGTTCATCTCTGTTTGTTTGTTCTTTAATTCTTCTAGGTGTTTGGTCTTTAATTCTTCTAGGTCTTTGTTAAGCACTTCTTGCATCTTCTCGATCTTTGCCTCCATTCTTTTTTTGAGGTCCTGGATCATCTTCATTATCATTATTCTGAATTCTTTTTCTGGAAGGTTGCCTATCTCCACTTCATTTAGTTGTTTTTCTGGGGTTTTATTTTGTTCCTTTATCTGGTATATAGTCCTCTGCCTTTTTATTTTGTTTTTCTTTCTGTGAATGTGGTTTTCATTCCACAGGCTGCAGGATTGTAGTTCTTCTTGCTTCTGCTGTCTTCCCTCTGGTGGATGAGGCTATCTGAGGTTTGTGCAAGCTTCCTGATGGCAGGGACTGGTGGTGGGTAGAGCTGGTTGTTGCTCTGTTGGGCAGAGCTCAGTAAAACTTTAATCCAGTTGTCTGCTGATGGGTAGGGCTGTGTTCCCTTCCTGTTGGTTGTTTGGCCTGAGGAAACCCAACACTGGAGCCTACCCAGCTCTTTGGTGGGGCTAATGGCACACTCTGGGAGGGCTCATGCCAAGGAGTACTTCCCAGAACTTCTGCCAGTGTCCTTGTCTCTGTGGTAAGCCACAGCCACCCCCACCTCTGCAGAAGACACTCCAACACTAGCAGGTAGGTCCAGTTCAGTCTCTGATGGGGTCACCACTCCCTCCCTGGGTTCTCATGCACCGACTACTTTGTGCATGCCCTCCAAGAATGGAGTCTCCACTTCCCCCAGTCCTGTCGAAGTCCTGCAATCAAATCCCGCCCATCTTCAAAGTCTGATTCTCTAGGAATTCTTCCTCCCGTTGCCAGACCCCCAGGTTTGGAAGCCTGACCTGAGGCTCAGAACCTTCACTCTAGTGGCTGGCCCTCTGTGGTATAAGTGTTTTCCAGTTTGTGAGTCACCCACCCAGCAGCCATGGGATTTGATTTTATTGTGATTGCACCCCCTCCTATCATCTCATTGTGGCTTCTCCCCTTTCCTTGGATGTGGGGCATCTTTTTTGGTGAGTTCCAGTGTCCTCCTGTCGATGATTGTTCAGCAGTTAGGTGTGATTCCGGTGTTCTCGCAAGAGGCAGTGAGTGCACATCCTTCTACTCCACCGTCTTGAACCAATCTCCCTTTGCCTTTTCATATACATTTTATAATTAGCTTATTCGTTTCTTTAAAAAGCCATCTAGGATTTTGATTGGGATTGCATTGGTATAGACATATATATCTGTAGCTATATAGATCCAATTGCACACCCACTGGAGTGTAAAGTTTAAAAAAAGAATACTAAGTGTTGGTAAAGGTATGGGGCAACTAGACTTCTTACACGTCACTTGAGGAATGAAAAATTGTACAGCCACTTTTGAAACCGGTAAAGCAGCATATTATGAATTATACATATAATTACCAAATGGCCCAGCAATCTCACTCCTAGGTATTTACACCCCAAAATATAAACATATTTCTCAAACCTCCTTGAATGTATTTATGAAAGCATTATTCATAATAGCCCCAAACTGAACAACCCAAGTGTCAATCAGAAGATGAATGGATAAGCAAGTTAAGTAATACTGTACATTTTGATAAAATAAGTGAAACCTGCGTAGTAAAAAGGAGCAAAATATTAATACACTGAACAGCATGGATGAATCTAAGAAACAGTATGCTAAGTGAATGGAGCTACAGAGAAGAAACTGTACATTTTACAATTCAGTTGATGTGAAATGTCCATGAAAGAGACATCTATAGAGATAGAAAGTGGTTTAGTGGTTGTGTGAGACAGAAGGTGGGGTTGGGATGACAGGCAATGGGCTTGAAGGATATTACTGGGGTGATGAAAATATTCTAAAACTGATTTATGATGATGGTTACACAACTCGGTAAATTTATTAAAAATCATTAAATTGTACACTTGAAATGAGTGAATTTTGTAACATGTAAAATAAGTCACAGTAAAGTTGTAAAAAAACATTATGCTGAAGTAATTATAACAAACACAATATACATACTACATGATTCCATTTATATGAAAAAGCTGATCTATAGTTACAGAAGGCATATAAGTGGGGGTCATGGAAGGAGGTTGACTTCAGAGTGCCAAAAGGAGACTTTTTAGGGTGTGGGATCTATTCTATATCTTGATTTGGGCAGTAGTTACATACCTCTACACAATTACCAAAATCAACTAAACTGTGCCTTCAAATCAGTGCATTTTATTGAACCTAAATTATATCTCAATAAAATTGGAAAATAGCCCACATAATAGCTATATGTAGTTAATTGTGCAATTTTGTTTTAATTATTCTTAACACTTTTTACTGCATTTAAAACTTCCAAGTTCTAAAGCCCTTAGTGCTTACTTAAGATACATTTATTTCATATGACATTAATTGTTCAGGTAAGATGACAGAGTAAGAAAAATTTCTGGAGACTATCATTATTTAAAATTAAATTTTCATGAAATTATCAAAAGAAGAAAACAAGAAAACCTACAGACTTTTCTTAAGCAATTGAGAAGATTAAAAAGTATTCCAAAATTTAGTACACATTTCTATATATTTCCCCCACACTCAAAGTAATTGAAAAAAATATTACACAAGAGCAATAAAATCTAATTTGAACTCCAAAGCAACCCAAATGTCCATCAACAGGAAACTGGAGAAGTAAATCATGATATATTCATATATTCACATGCTTGAGTACTGCTCAACAATGAAGACAAACTACTGATAAACACAGCAAAATCAGTTGCTGTCATAAATATTTTTAGTTAAAGAAGCCAAATGCAAAGGTGTATACAATGTGATTCTATTTATATCAAAATGCAAAAATGAATCTATAGGGATAGAAATCAGAATAGTGCTTGCTTCTGGTAAGGAAAAGATTGACTAGAAAGGGGAACAAGAACTTTCTAGAGGCATGAAAATCTTCTATATCTCAGTTGGGGTGTTAGTTACATGGATATATATATGGATGTATACGTTTGTCAAAACTGAATTTTACTATGTATGTGTATACCCCAACTTGAAAACAAAAAGTTTCTCATGAGACTAGTTCTCTAATGTTTAGTAAATTACAAGGAAACATAAGAAAGTGTGAGGAAAACTATGCATAATTAAATTGTATCTGTCTATTGAGAAAGTTGTAGAGTATAAAGAAAAATTCAGAAATTACATAACCAGTCTTTAAAACAGACTGCATATATTGAGTTTTAGGTAAGAATTATTGGCCATTTAGAGAGGGAACATAAATTATAGCTACAAAAATGGACAGAAGAGATTAAATTCTGCTAATGAAAAATCCAAATTAGACATTAGAAACAGAATGTGGGAGAAGTAAAGACAGATGAGAAGACTTTAGAGGTCAGATATTAAAGACAATTTTTAAAATTAAAGAATACAAAATAGAACAGAATCAATATTCAATAACAGAATTAAAATGTTCTTAGATGTTTAAAAATCAATGATATGGTGAAATGAAAGCAATTACCTCTCTTAAATAAAATAAGAATTAACTAACTCCAAAATACGGCTCAAATTCAAAGAAAAGGAGAGTCCCTCAAATGTGCAAAGGAAAAATTAGAAAAAGATTAATTTCGAAGAGGATGAAACATGTACAATGATATGGGAAAAATTATATTTCCTTAAGCAGCTGACATGACAATTTCTTCTGACGGAGATTTGCCTTTTTGGGGAAATATTTGATAGGAGTGGGGTTCTAAGAGTGAGAAAGCATCAGGTTTCATGAGGCTATAAGGAGCTGGTGGGAATTGGCTCTCCTCAGAGAAGACATGTGAAAATAAGGAGGAAGAGAAGCAATAGTAAGACTTCTCACTGACTTTGCAACAGAAGTAATGAGAGCCAGAACACAACAAAATGGCATTCTTAAAGAACTGGAAGAAAATAACTTTCAGCTGTTATTTAAATACCCAGCAAAATTATCTTTTGAAAGTGAATGAAGATATTTTCAGAAAGAAAAGCAAGATAATTTGCTTCTAGAAGATCTAAATAATAGGGAGTTATTCAAGCAGAAGGAAAATAATCACAGAGGGAAATTTTAAAACACCGAATGGAATAAAGAGCAATGGAAAGAATAAATAGGTGTATAAGAGAAATGAATATTGAGTGCCTATTGACTGTACAAAACAATGACAGTGATAACAATGTTTTATGAGGTTTACAATATATGAATGAAAATGCTGTCACAATAATGCAAAGGGAAAAATAGAGTTAAGGTATTTTAAGTTTCTAGAATAATAGGAAAATTATAAAAGTAAATAACTATTTTAGACTATAGTGTAAAGAACTTCTATAAATAATAAGAAACAGAAGAAAAGCAACCCAATAAACAAATGGGCACAGTGACTTTATCTGGCACTTCACCAAAGAGGATATCCAAATTGCTAATAAACATGAAAAGATGCTCAAATTTCTTAGTCGTCAGAGAAATGCAAATTAACTGAGCAGAATAAATAAAATAAAAAGAAAATTTAAAGAGTTGGTAAGGGACTTCCCTGGTGGCACAGTGGTTAAGAATCCACCTGCCAATGCAGGGGACATGGGTTCAAGCCCTGGTCTGTGAAGATCCAACATGCCATGGAGCAATTAAGCCTGTGTGCCACAACTACTGAGCCTGCATGCCACAACTACTGAAGTCCATGTGCCTAGAGCCCGTGCTCCATAACAAGAGAAGCCACCACAATGAGAAGCCCACACACCGCAACGAAGAGTAGCTCCCACTTGCTGCAACTAGAGAAAGCCCGCGCACAGCAACGAAGACCCAACACATCCATAAATAAATAAATAAATAAATAAGAGTTGGTAAGAGTTGCCAGATGAATTCTCCCATGTTGCTGGAGGAATTGTAAATTGGTACAACTGCATTGAGAATAATTTGGTAGTACCTACTAGAGCTGAATATATGCCTACTCTCTGACCTAGCAATTCTACTCCCAGATATGCAGCCATTTTCTTCAGATATTGTAAGGTATGAAGGTCAGCTACATTATTTGCAGTGTCAAGTGAAAAATGAAAATGAAGGACACCTTGTTCAAGGAGAGATTATTATTATTGTAGACTGAGAGCTGGAAGCTTTAATACAAATCTTTCAGCAGATTAGGAAGACATAAATAATTAAGGATACCTCAGGAACTGAAAATATGGTAGATCTCTTGGTCTTTTTCAAACACACCTGTGTGCACACACATGCATGCACACGTGTGCACACACACACACACACACACACACATACCCCTTCTATGGCAGTAGCCATAAAATATTTCTAAATGTCATATTAAACTTCAAAAGATAACCAAAATATTCTAAAAAAGTAGAAGCTGTATATAATACATTCAAAAATATTCTCTTAATGGAATAAAACCAGAAATAAATAATAAAATATCAAAAGTCTCACCACTTGTAAAAATTTTGCCTTAAACCATTTTGAATTTTATTAAATTAAGAACAAAATTTCACAGTATCTTTAAAATAACAAAAAGAAGACACTACATAGTATAATGCCCAAAGGAAAATTCATAGATTTAGAAAAGATTCTAACTTTTCTAACTCTAGGAATTATAGAGTAAGGAAAAGATTTGCAAGCATTAATAAAACATTAAATATCTGAAATTTGACCAAAATACAAAATAGTCAGAATTAGAAATAAACAGAGATAAAACAAAATTAATACATATGACAGATAGTGAATCTAATCAAGGAGAAAAGAAAGCAAACATAAAATTAGGAGATACAATGGGGAAAGAATAGAGAAAATAGTGTTAAGGTTTAGGAAATACTTTATTTAACTCTACACATACACAAAATTGAAAACTTGGAAGAAATGTTTGATTTTCTAAGAAACCAAGATCAACTCTCATAAAAGGTAGAAACATTTAATGAAATGGAGAATGTTTTTAGAGTGCCATCCTTTCTTCCAAAGCATAAGAACAAAATGTTAGCAGGTGAGTGCACTGTGGAATGGATGACTCCAATCTTACTTAAACTATTCTGAAAAACAGCTCTCAATTCTTTTTATGAAGTAAGTCAGCATAACAATGATACTGAAACCTGATCAAGGGGATATAAAAAAAGGAAAATTAAAAACTCACTTCTTTTATGAATATTTGTGTAAATATCCTAAATAAAACATTAGCAAATATAATCCAGCAACAATCAATCAACAAATAGGATACAATTATTATAATTGATCATAATCATGGTAAAGGAAAAAACTATCATTTCCCCATATGGTGAGGACAAAAAAAAAAATTTAATGTTTTTTCTGATTTTTCTGATAAAAATCTTATTAAATAGGAAGAGCAGTCTACCTTTTCTGTAATACCTTATGGTCTTTTTCAACTTAGAAAATTTTAATATTTATGTAATCAGGTCCATCTTAGAAAGGCACTTCTCACTTTAATATTGAAAATACATTTACCCCTTAAACTAGTGACATTGCTTATTAGACCTGTCTTACAGAGAAACTTTCATATTTGAGAAAGAATGTATATAAATAAGGATAGTTATTGAGTCTCTTTTGTTCACAGATTAAAAAATGGAAAGAGCTAACCATTCATCATGGGGAAATAATTAAATAAACATGGTTTATCTGTAGTTTGGAATAATAAAAAGTCATTTAAAAGTATGAGGTAAAGATGTCCAAAACATGCTGCCATGCATTACTTATTTAATTAAATACAAATTTTAATAAGGGTATTAACATATTCTAAGGGACTCTTAGGACCTCTCAGTCTGAGAGAAAAAGGGTATTAACATATTCTAAGGGACTCTTAGGGCCTCTCAGTCTGGTTCCCTGTAAGTAAATATTCAACTTTAGTTTTAAAAACTAAATTAACTAAATCAGAGTTGTTGGTATTTTTTATGCAAAAGTGTCCTATTAAGAAATACATTTTAATTCAACATGTTTAAGAAATAATATAAAATAATTGTTTTATACACTGATTGTTTAGAAAGAGAAAGTAAAAAGTGACCAAGATGACATTAAGATTGGAAAGTAATGGAAGAACAGAGAATAGTAAAGAAAATGACTGGAAAAAATGGAGTAACACAGAATGAGAGAAGGAAATAGGCACATACCAGAGACATTTAACACCAAGAGTTATGTCAGACTTGAGGAAATCACCAAGAACCAAAAATAAATTCATCTGAGGGAATAATGCAGAAATAGAAACAGTCAGGGACATTTCCATCTTGTGAGCATTTTAGAATTTTATGCTAAGAACTGAAAGCTGTGTTTCATATGGAAAACCCTACATACATGTGTGAATATTTTTAATAGGGTAAGTTAATCTCTGCTGTGCCAACTAAGAAAATGACCTCTAGCAATGCCTGTTTTATGGACTGAGCTTGTCGATGTTTAGAGAAGATTCTAGAAAATGCTGAGGAATGTGGGGAGGAGTTTATAAGCACTGTTAGAGCCCGTATTTGTGAACTGACTAGATGATATTTATTTTCCCTCACTGAGACAAGCTTCTCTTATATTATCTGTATAATTATTAAAATTAAAATTATTAAAATTAATTATTAATTATTTCAGTTGTGGAAGTAAGAGTATTCATATATTTGTCTCAGCATAAATACAAATATATATTTATAATATAAATCTGTGTGTGTGTGTCTGTGTGTGTATGTGAGAGAAAGAGAGAGAGGATTGAGCGCTGTAAAATGTACATCCCACAAGAAATTTTGGTGTTATATTTTCACCTAGACCATCCTCAGTGGCCTCACCGAATAAATGCTGATGTTTTACAAAGACGTATTATTCTATGATGGTCTCTATTTAGTTATCGTACCATGGCGATGATGGCATGATGGCAGCTTCACCTGGCTGTGATCATACTAGTCCCAAATCATCACAAAACACTGGGGCAATGGCCCTTTAACTGTTGGCCTATAGGATAGTATTTCTAGATTGTAATAATATTGAGATTATCGATAAGTCAGTTCTTACAAACTTGGAGAAGAAGGATTTTGTGGAAAAGGAAGTAGCAGAAGAAGACAAAGTAAATCCTACCTAACATTCAGTGAACACTTACTACAGACCATGCAATTATTAAGGGGTTTTGTAAATATGAGGAGATTACAACTACTGTTCTCTGCTTACCAGTGAGGTAGCTGTGCCCCAGAGAGGTCAAAGACTTGCCTAGGGGCACACAGCTAGTGAGGCACAGAGCAGGAATTAGAACCCAATCTGGTTCTAGAGTCCATGTGTTTGACTGTAGGCTATACTGCCTCTCAAATGGGAACAATCTTTGTAATGAGAACAAACTGGGGGAGAATAATTTATAAACAAAAGTAAAATTCTATGGAGAAGGCAGTGAGCCAGAGAATCATTATGCTTCACACTCCTAACCATTCTCTAGAAGAAACTTGTGCAGGTGTTCTGGCTTACATAGAGCCAATTTATTACCAAGCAGATTTAACTTATAAATAGTATGAGCAAATCATTTTTATATTTTCCTCTTGTTGCTCTATTCTAGGACACTGTCTTGGGAACTCTTATTCAGTGTTGTGGAATTTCTTTCTGATATGTAATTGCATGTAGCTGTCTCCAGTATACCTGGAGAAGATGCTCAGAAAAGGGGTAAAAATAACTTAAACACCAAAGATCTATTAAACTCATAATCTCATGTGAGTATAAAAATCTAAAGGAAAAGTTATATAGCTTGTAAACTTCTAAAAATTTGATAAACATAAACCTGTGTGTGTGTATATATAGATTTATATTTTAAGAATATTAAATATCTACTAAGTCCCTAGCTTTTTTTTTTTTATTGATGAGAAGTTTGTTTAAATAATGATGCACAGTAAATAATCATTTTGGGCATTTGAGTGGAAGACCAAAAATTTGTAAGAACAGATTTAAACAGAAAAATAAGATAAATAAAAAGTATTATCACCCAATATTTGTAATGGGAGCCATTAAAGCCAACTCCTAATCAAGAATTATATTTTACATAGGAAGCTGCTTAGTTACTGATGTAAGTAAGGCAAGCAATGAGGGAAAGAAATGCTCGCTCAGCAGGGAGCAAGGTGATCATCAAAACTTGAGCTGGGGGCTTCCCTGGTGGCGCAGTGCTTGAGAGTCCGCCTGCCGATGCAGGAGACGCGGGTTCGTGCCCCGTTTCGGGAGGATCCCACATGCCGCGGAGCGGCTGGGCCCGTGAGCCATGGCCGCTGGGCCTGGGCGTCCGGAGCCTGTGCTCCGCAAATGGGAGAGGCCACAACAGTGAGAGGCCCGCATAACGCAAGAAAAAAAAAAAAAAAACTTGAGCTGATTTTTCAAGAAAAGTTGCTTTACAAAAGAAAAACTTTGCAGGAAGGTGGACAAGATGACCCAGGAACTCTTTTGTGGCTCCAAGAACTCTGCGTTTTGGATTTTGCCTTTGCCTTCCATGTTATTTGTCTCCTCTTCTGGGCTGTGTTGTTCCAGGCTCCCCATACAGCGAGGCCCATCAGGTTAAGTGTGGATATGGATTATTCCCATGGTAAGACAGTTTCCCAATCCCAGTCTAGAGCGGTTTAAAAAGTGTGAAAGGGGTGCATCCAACTCATTTCCTTCTGCGTTCCTAAAGCCTGGGAAAACTCCACAGCCATCTTCTAGGCATAGTAAACAACACCGCAACCAAAAATTGATTATGGGTTTCATGACTTGTAGATGCATAATGAATTTAAGGAATTAAGGTGGCTCCTTGCTTTCTGGAATATGGCAATTGGACATGACTTTAGTTCAGTGTAACACAAAAATTATTTTGTGTGAGAACACAGCATTCTCTGTAGTGAGTTTTGTTCCTGGCAAAGGAATATATCATGTAGCTGGCTTGATCCTCCAGTCCATCTGGAGGGAGTGGTAACCGAAATGAATGTGCTGGAGTCTGTGTCTCCGATGTTGTGTGTTTTCTTTTCAAACATCCTATTTCTTTAAGGGAACAAATGTTTTCTACACAAAGGCCGCCTCTGCCTCCCTCCCGGCTGCTCAGGTTTCTGCCTGCCTTTTGGTTCCTGTGTGGCTAGTGATTTTTCAGGGTCCCAGAGGAGGACTCGTGCTAGCTGTTAGGACTGAACAAACAATCCCAGCCGACGCCAGAACAGAATCTCAGCACACTGCTTTCACCGTCACAAGCTTCAGTTCTGTTTCAGTTTTCCCCGCCAGATGAGATATAATATCAAACATTGAGATGCTGCCAAACTCAGCAGCAACACAGACTCACAATAATCACTGCCTCCAGGTGCCAGGCCTCGTACCAGGCCGTTTACTGAGTCATGATGCATGTAGTCCTCACAACAATACTGTGAGGTAAGCATCACCACTGCAGCTTTACATTCAAGAAAATGGAGGTTCAGAGACCCAGAGAGGTTAAGGAAATTGCTCATGGTCATGGGTCATAAGTGGCTGTGTCCTAATGTTTCAGTGGTATGTCACTCTTAGCTTTCCCTTTGTCTTGTCCTTAAAAAAACTAAAATTTGATTTACTTCTTGATCTAGACCCTGCCTATCTTTCATTGCCACTGAACCAACGTTTATGGAGCCTCTGCTACCTGACAGGCTTTGTGCCCGGCGCCGGGGAAGGAGGTGAACAGAGTAGACACATCCTGACTGAACAGAGCTAATCTTTCCAGCCCCATCTGTTAAGACTCTCCACATGCAGCAAATCTTCCAGCCACACCACATGGCTTGAAGCCGCTGACTGCCCCAGTCTTCTCTCACCTCTGTTTCTGCACTGCTGCCCCTGCTGGAATGCCCTCCCCTGGGGTCCTCTGCTTTGCCAGCTCTAACCCTTCCTTCCAGACACACTGCACATAACACTGTTCCATGCAGCCTTCCTTGAACTCCTGAAGTAGAGTCAAGGACCTTTCCTCTATGCCTGAGCTCCACAAGGTCAAACACCACTGAGCCTATCCATTTGTGTATTATCTACAGCTGCTTTCATGCTACAATGGCAGTTATGTCATTACAGAAGGGGATGGCAAGCTTTTTTTGAAAATGGCTGGATAGTCAGTGTCTTAGGCTTTGCAAGGCAGATCGTCTCTATCATGAAAATCCTGGGAGGTGAGGAAAGTCCAGTCTCTAACCATGAACGGTAGAATGGCCCCTAAACCTGGCTTAGTGGATCACATTGCTTAATAGCTTATTTTAAAAATCAGAGGTTAGAGTATGCATGGCTGAGACTATAAGAAGTAGATCGTATTGGGGAAGCAAGAAGCTCCCCATGAGAGGAGACCGTATGATATTTTTGTCAGCATCTTCAAGAGGCTTATCCTCTCATCTGTGAATTCTCTCTCATACACAAAGTTTTAAAGAAACTTGGAACTCAAAATAATGAACACTCATAGTTATTTATTTTATTGACCCATTTATCTATCCACCTAAGAAGTGTTTAATGAGCATCTGCTACTTCTAGATTCCCTGGCGGGAAATGAGTACATAGCAAAGAATAAGGCCACCCTTTGTCTTCAAGAGACCCCTTAGTAGTGTAAATTTCATATACTTATCAAAGCTGTAGAAAGAAAAACTTTTAAGGTTAGTTTTATATTTATTTTATCCAAATGCCTCTCTCTTTCAGTCATTTTGTAGTAACAATCCTGTTTCATGAGTTCTGTAGGCAAGTTTGTAGATTTTGGTATGTTTTTTCTTTAGCTTCTGCTTTTTCAGATTTACCCATTCTAAATGTTTTAGTCTTCTGGGAGTGGTTGCCCTCTTTCTCCTAGTTTTGTTTATGTAGAACACATGGCTGACCTTTCAGTCTGCATGTTGAGTGTGTGATCTCAGAGTATTTCCCCAGTGGTTTCAGATTCCTTTTCTAGGTTGTGATTGATAAGAGAATAGATCTTGCTTGACTTTTCGCTCACATAAGTTCCTAAGACTCTCTTTAGTTTTAACTCATTTGTCTGGCTACTAGCTACTTATAATATGCAGATGGAATTCATAATTATAGAGATTATCCTAGGGAATTCCTCTTCTAAGTAATCTAGGAAAATTATTTTATTTTTTTAAAGTTTATTGAAATATAGTTGATTTACAATGTTGTGTTAGTTTTCTGCTACATAGCAAAGTGACTCATTTATACATGCGTATATTCCTTTCCATAATCTTTTCCATTATAGTTTATCACAAGATATTGAATGTAGTTCCCTGTGCTGTAGTGTAGGATCTTGTTGTTTATCCATCCTATATATAATAGTTTGCATCTTTTAATCCCAAACTCCCAATCCAT
Source organism: Lipotes vexillifer (assembly GCF_000442215.2). Lineage (NCBI taxonomy): Eukaryota > Metazoa > Chordata > Mammalia > Artiodactyla > Lipotidae > Lipotes > Lipotes vexillifer. The sequence continues at coordinate 368,249 of NW_006787415.1, forward strand.
CCCTCCCCCACCCCCATATGAAAATTAAATGAAGTGAGTTTTAATACTTGTCCTTGAAGACAACTGTCACCCAAAGAAGCATCTGTTCATCTCAACCCTTTGCTTCCTGTTCATAAATCAGTATTCTCTTCATGAAAAGCATCTCTACTGTGGTTTCAACACCACTTCTCTATGTTGAACACCACCATGGGGTTTTCTTCAAAAATATTTGACAGTTGGTGCTATATGGGCACCTACCTCGTGGGACAGACACTGGCCTTGGATGACGGGGAGGACCTGAATGACTTTTACATGCACATTGGCTAAATGTTAGACCTGTACCCCCCAAAGAGGTAAAGGGACATGATTTCTGCAGGAGTTTTTTTTTTTGTAGTCATTGATTTTTCAAACCGTTGAAAAATCAGAAATATTCAGTTATATCTCCTGTAAAGAGAAACATTGTAATCTTCTCCTCCATACCCTAACTTATTTCACTGGTGCCAAAAAAAAAAAAAAAACCCAGAAAAAATCAGATCTTAAAATATACCTTTCATACTCTCTTTCATCGTCTTCCTTTCCTATCAAAATGCTCAGATTTGGGAATCTCTTTAGACTCTATAGTCACACTGAAAACACTCAAACATTTATCTTTGGTTCCTTTCCAACTGCTTTTAAAGCATTGTTAAAGTAATAATCTCTTTAATTAGATCTCTTTTACTAGAAAAGCCGTCCAAATAAACTAGAAGTGAAGGTTGCTATATTTTTCTCCCTACCATTTGCCTGCTGGTTGTTATTACCAACTCTAACATCCTACTCTAGGAAGTCTCCTACTCTAGGAAGCTTCCCATGAATTCTCCTGTCTTCTCACCTCTTCACTGAGCACCTCTCTCACACATACATCCTATGATTGTTGTGTTTAAATCTGTTTATAAAAAATATTTAAATATATTTTAGGTATATTTACTGTATTCATTTATTCAACAAATATTTATTGACCACTTACTATATACCAAACCCTAGACCACGTTCTAGATGCTCAGGATATTGTGTTGGATAAGACATCAAACTCCTTGTCCTATGGAGCGCACATCTCAGTGCATTGATTCATATGGTAGTAGTATTGTCTGTGCAAAGGTAGGGGATCCATCTCTCCATACTTAACTTCTTATATATTACTTTATAACACAGTAAATTAATGTCCAATAAATGCTAATGGTAGTTTGGCTCCCACTGTGGTTTTTGCCAACTATAGCCATTTCACATTCTTCCGATATCAGTACCCCATATTTTTCTTGGGAAATGCAGAGAGGCCTCATGGTATAAAGGTTAAGTATTAGTCTCTAGAATCAGACTAGAGAAATCGTGATACGACTGTTTGCCAGCTCTATTACCTGGGTCAGGCTACTTTACTTCTTAAGAACTCAGCTTCCTCCTAAGTAAGAGAGTGTCAATAACAGAAACAACCAGCTTCATAGGGTCGCTGAGCTCCCTTTGGGAGCCTATTTTGAGGATCTTCCCTCCACACCTTTCTTAGGGCTGAACATGTGACTCTTCCCCAAGACTTTAATTCTTATAGCTTTTCTATCCCAAGGGCAGTGCCCTAATGAGTCTGTTAGTTCCTGCTGCTTAAGTCTCCAGAGCTGCCCTGGTTGCCAATCTTTCCAAGCCTTGATCTTCAGCTCCTCATGGATTTCAAGAGTTACTTCATATCCTTGCAATAAAATCTCTGTGCTCTTAAGTTAGCCAGCATCTGTATCAGTTGCTTGCAACCAGAGAACCTGGAAGCTGATATAATACAATGGTTCACTGTGGTCCCCATCTGTGCAGCAGACTGAAGTTCTCCTCACAGGGTGAGTGATTGTTTTGCCTCAACTTTTTAAATTTAGGGAATGGATTACATAGCCAAACTGTTGTAGTTGATATATTCCAGTGGTAGCCCCAGTATTGCTAATTCCTTTTACTCTTTCAAATGTTTGAACCTTTGACTCTTACTTTTACCCTCTCAAAAAAATGTGTGAAGCCCAACACAGAAAAGTTTTAATTTGTACCAAGATTTTGAAGAGAACAATAATGTCAAACAGAGTCCTTCTTCCTACTGTCCTTGGGGGAAGATAGGAGTCAAACAGACCTGAGGCCCCACTGACACCACTCATGTGAGTGTTGCTGGGATATTACATCTGTCCTGGGCTGACCTGGTAACTTCATCTGATATACTCCAGAGGCTGGGGATCACTTCCTCACTGACCTCTTGGAGAGAGCATTTTCCCAAAATTAAGGTAACTCCTAGGCTAATGGTCTCTTTGTGAGGAAGAATTTCAGGTTCATGATCAAATTCTTTATTCTTGGGTGAGAGTTTCCAGAATGCTTTCACTAAATCTCTTAGGAGAGTATTAACAGGGGAAATTGAAGATTGCCTCTGTATTAGTTTCCTATTGCTGCTGCAACAAATACCAGAAAATAAGAGGCTTAAAACAACACAAATTTATGATCTTATAGTTCTGGAAATCATAACTCCTAAAATCAAGGTGTCAGCAGAATTTTTTTTTTTTTTTCGAAGTTCTAAAGGAGAATCTGTTTCCTTGCCTTTTCCAGCTTCTGCTTGCATTTCTTGGTTTATGTTCCCTCCTCTACCTTCAAAGCCAGCAAGGGAGCGTATTGAAATCTCTCTGTCTCTCTGACCTCTGCATCTGTCATTACATGTCCTTCTCTGTTACATCTCCTTCCATTGCATCTCCCTCCCTCTTTGCCTTTTAAGCAATTTTGTGATTACACTTTGAGCCCACAAATAATCCAGCATATGAGATGGAGACCTCTTGAGGAGGGGACATATCAATATCCTTGCCTTAATCATATCTGCAAAGTCCCTTTTGCCATATTCACAGGTCTGGGGATTAGGATGTGGACATCTTTGTGAGGACATGATTCTTCCTTCCACTGGCTCCATTTCAGTGGAAAGCCAGATAAGCAAGTGTGCAGCTTTAGAATACAAAGTAGTTACTGAAAAAAGGAAGCCCAAAATGATTCACCAAGCAGCAGCCCTACCCTCCACACTATCCTGGATGGCTACATTGAAGAGTCACAAACAATCCAGATTCCCTTCAGTAATTAAACATACACACACACACACATACACACAAATAAGAAGTTCTGTGCAGTCATTTGTCAGCTGGCTATAGATCTTGATTTACTGGTGTGCAGACAGTGAAGCATGCAGGTTACTAATCATCCCGTTCTGCATGCTCCCATACAAGTAAAATTGTTATTATAAATCATGTGAGCATTTATGCAGTGAAAGAGAGAGGGATGTCTAAAGAATGTTCATCAATATGTGAAACCTTGATTTATCCTGAGTGGTATGATTTTTGCTTATTTTTAAAGTTCTTTTTTGTATATTTTTCATTTGTTTTAATGTTTTAATAATATCTTTCTTCCATAAACAGTGCAACTTTTTTAAAAGGCAGAAAATTTATGGAGCAAGAGAGTAGAAACATCTTTTGAATCCCCGAAAAGTGTAAAAAAAGTTGAACTGTTGTGGATTGAAGTCCTGGCATCCGGGAAAGGAGGTGAAGAAGGGTCGGGGGAGAGAGACAGCACAGGCATATGGTGGATGAAGGAGCAGCAGGCGGGCACCAGGGAAGCAGAGGCAGCCTTCAGCAAGGGGCAGCAAAGTTAGATTTGGCAGCTGCAGCTAGAAATCATGCCAAGAAAAGGTGGACTAAGGCATGAGTGGAGGGAATTGGGACTGGATAGGAGTCGAGCCAGACATTAAAGGGGGAAAGAACAAAGAGATTTGAGTTAGGGGCAGTGCAGTGGGAGTTGTGGTGGTAGATAACAACCTTTTGCTCCTGATGTGCTATTATTCCAGATCCTTAGAAATGAAAGCAGAAAAGGTACTTGGTGTCTCTTTTGCATTCCTGTCCTTCTATGGATTGATGGACAGTTACAGACCTTTTGGAGGACAAGAGGGAGGGGAAAGAACAGGGAAGTTGGCGTGTAAAGTCCAGGCAAAATAATATATGGGGGACTGTGAACCCAATAAAAATTTGGGAAACTTAGGGAACCAATTTTTAGTGTTATTCATGATCTGGAGCCAATGGTAATGTCCTCAGGCATGTCCACATCTGCCAGCTGACAGAGGGGCAAGCAGATTGATGGTTTAACAGACTTTGGTTTTCGCATTTTGGGTCAACGACTATTTGTTGTATATATCATGGGTTATTGATAAAGTAGAAAAACCATAATCTTTTATAAAAATCATTTGTCTTACCATCCTCAGATAGTATGAAGCTGCAACAACAACAAAAAAAGCTAGCAATGAGATTCTGAATAAAGATAATTCTAGGAAAGGCAATGCTATTTTTCATATGTTCTACACACCACAAATCACACAGAGAAACAAATAGCAACTAATCTTGGTGTTCTCAGATTGCCAATGGTTCTAGATTCTTAGGGCTTCTGTCCTACCTAGTGATGTATTAGACACGTTTTGTGGTTAGGTGATGCTACTTGGTGTATGATGGCACAGTGGGTCCCCTCTTTTCTGACAGGTGTACTAACTAGATGGCACTTCATACCTCACCATTCATGAAAATGAATTCAGTAGTTCCTGTGATGCTGTAATTTAGATTTTGTGCCTCTGCATATCCATCAAGAGTGACACAGCACTGCCTGTGGCTCGATTGCCTTAGACCCTCCACGAACCATGGCAAGCTCTTTCTCCCATTCTTTTCTGTTTCTTTCATTCCTTTCCAGCTCAGCCAGCCCCACTACCACATTTGGTCTGAGTATATGTGAGGCTGGAAGATACCCAAATTCCACCTGGCATCATGTTTTCCTTCTTCCTTGTATTTCTCAAAGTTGTAACAATACCTTTATTTGTGTGGTTATTTTATTAATATATGGCTCCCACACTAGATTATATTCAGTAGGTTTCACAAGGCAAGTATGCATCTGTGCTTGATCACCACTGTATACCTGGTACTTAGCACCATGCCAGGCACATTATAGAAACTTAAATACTTGTTGAATGAAAAAATGTTATGTCATATGCCTTCACTATACTGTGGCTGGGACAAGAGGGTTTAACTCACAGGTTTCTTCCATCCCTCCCTGGTAGGGAAGGTCTATGGGAAGATTATAGCTTCAAGATAACATAAGAAATCCCTTCATTTTAGAGATAAGGAATTTCAAGTCAGAGCAGTTTAATTCTTATTCAAGGATCTAAGACACTCACTGCTGAGCCCATTTCATCAAGAACAGCAGTTGAGTAAGTCAAGGATGGACTTGGCAGAAGAATCAGATCAGTTTGGCTTTCAGGCCAGGACTCCATTCATTAGATCCTGATGTTTCTGGCACAACATTAACCAAGAATCACATCGCAAGACTTCTTTTCTGATTGCCTAGGCTAAGAAATTAATCTTAACAGTTTGAACAGATAATGATTAGATGAACCCCAGTTGGAGAAGTTTATTAGGAAAGAGTTGGCAGTGGAACAAATAACCTTCTCCTTAATCCCTGAAACCAGGCGACCATCAAACTATACATCCTCAGTGATTAAGCTATTCAGGCTATAACATATAAACCTTCTGTGCCTTACACTCCTGCTCTCTGGAGTGATTCATGTCTGTAAAGATGCTGCTGCTTCGAGGAAAATGTGAGCCTCTCTGATGACAGTTGTTGCAACAGGACAAAAGCATTTTTAGAATTATTGCTATTATCTCATGTGAGAGATGCTGACAGTCTCTCTCCATCTTGCCCCCATAATCCCATTAAATTTCACAAACCTTGCAAGGGCAGCCTTGAGGCCATGGCTGAGATAAAGTACTTTCAGGAATGTTTCTTTTTTGCAGCTAGAATTGTGATTCATATTTCAAGGGATTTGTACAAACAGATCCTGTCCACAAAAGATAGAAAATCCTAGAGTTGCAGCAGGGTAGGAAGGGACTTTAGAAATCATCAGTTTTTTCCCCTTCCATGTATATTGCATGCAAAGAAAAGGTTTTATGAAAATAGATAGATAGATGATAGATAGATAGATAGATAGATAGATAGATAGATAGATAGACAGATAACAAAGCCATAGGTTCCCTGGAAAAATAACTCTCTAACTTTCCTAATAACCTTTTAATTTGTCCCAGAGTCTTCTGATACATGCTATATGAGTAAATGTGAGCTATTATAATTCTATTTTTGTCCTTCCCCTGAGGAAGTCTCTGCTAGGGTGAGTGGCTGAAGCCTGAGCAAGAATTTGTTGCTATCAGTTGGCACTACTCCCACTGTCCCATCTGTTAGCAGTGAGGGTGGATGTCATTTTTCAGACTTTTTTCAGCTAGAGATCCTCAGAATTTAATAATAGGGGAAAGAGCCAGAAGTTATATAAATAAATACAACCAAGTCTAGGGTTATTTATTGGCTAAAGTCCTAATATTTGTATAATCATATCCCTAGTTTCCCTCCCATTGCTCAATATGTCACCATTTGATTACTTTTAGGTTTTCTAACAGGGAGTAGAGAACGGAAGAGGAACATAGGGTGATTTTTTTCTATTTTATTCATTTCATTTTTATCGCTTTCTTGTGGAGTATCTCTTATGGGTAAGAAAGTCATTATGCTATGAAGGAATGATGAAAGAAAAAAAATATGTGAAGAAAAAATATCCAAGAGCTTGTAGGATCATAACATTAACACAAGGCAGCTAAGGGTAATAGAGATAGTTTTAGTCATTTCTGGCTGGGGTAGGTGGTTATAGAAAATAAAATTGGACCTGGGCATTAGAAGTGCCTACAAAATAAAATGAAAAGGAGAAAAAAAAGTCCTGAAAACTGCTGGTGGTGATGGTGGTAGGAAGGGTGGAAGCTGCGGTGGTGAAGCTGGTGGTGGTGGTGGTAAGGGTGGCCGTGGCCTAGTGGTGACGGTGGTGGAGACAGATGAAGTGTGGGTGCTGCGGGTAGTGATGAAGGTGTGATCATCATGAAGGTGGTAGGGATGGTGCTGAGGGGAATATTCCTCTTCAGTGACACTTCTTATTATCTGGAGAGGTATTCCACCACATGACAGAGAGAAGGGATCTGGTGTGGTGGCAAGTGAGGAAGTGGAAAGAGACCCCTGCCATCCCTAAGGAAAATTCACTGTGGTTTGTGCTGTCCCAGTACCTAATTTCACAGCACAGTCTGCCTTTGACACAAATCTTGTGCTATGAGTCAGACACATCATCTTTCTTCAGTAAGTGTTCTAAACTGCTAGTTTGTATTTCTAAGTACCAGAAAATGGTTTCAACAGATGGAAATACCTTAAAAGAGTGGGTAGGGTAAACCTTAACACAGAGGTGTTCTTTCCAGTTGTGTATAATGTCGATTCTTCTGTGATTACTAGATTACTAGCTTTTTAAATGTGATCAGCTTCATTGCCAATATATTTGTGAAGTTCTTACAAAAAAGACATTACCTAAGTTCTTTGTCAGTTCAGGAGAGCAGTGTTTAATCCAAAATGTGCAGCCTGATGCCAAGGAAAATGTTCCCAGTAGAGACTGGAGCTGCATTGGCTCTGTACCGTTTTTGAACTCAAATATGGAACACGATGTATTTCATTCTAGGAGTGAACAAAAAGCATGTTCTTTGCATAGTGGAAGTTGGTCTCTTTCTGCCTCAGTCTCTTTCTCATTTTATCAAGAATTTAACCTCTCTTTTTTTCTAATCTCCCTTGTCTAATGCAGATTCTCCAAGGAGAAAAAAAGCCCAACATGACACTATTTTCTAGATTGTCATTTGAATGACTAATAAAGGGATAAAATTTATTTGCCATCTAGTCTGTCCTCTGTAGCCCCATGGCTGTGTGCTCGAGGTGTTGCTGATGTATTTCCAACAGCAACATCTGGCCCTCTGGCAGTCTGCTCTGCTAACTGTGCTGACCCATTAATGGCTCTAGAACTGTTCAGAAACGCTGTACAGGTTGGCCAGAATATGTGGAGGCCAGAGGGTTTTTTGGTTCATCCTCCTGGGTACTATTTATCTGTCAGTCCCATTTCACTCAGGAATTTACTGTACTTGTCTGTGTCTACTTGAAATGAATAAGGAAACTCCTCATTAAAGACTGGGATTTATATGGCCCTATTGGGAGTATTCCCAATGCTGTATTTAGGAAAGTGGAGGAGCTTAGCTATTGGTTGAATTGTCCTTAAAATGTCAATTTTCCCTAAGATGGTTTCAGAGTGTTACACAACCAATAGAGGCCAAGATGAAGGCTTTTTTTTTTTTCAGGGGCTTATGGAAAGGGGGGATGTGTATAATGATCGCTAATAGAAATTAAAGTTTTAGAGATTTATGTCAAAGTTCTCAGGGGACAAAGTTCCTAGTAGAGAAACAAAGTATGACTGAAATCCAGTGGAAGGGAGCCAGACAATATGAAGAGGGAAAGGGAAAGGAAGTAGGATTGTGAAGCCTGAAATGGGAATTGAAGTTTGAAAAAGGAGAAAGATTATTGAATATGAGGTTGTGATGAATCAAGAAAAAATGCATGTTAATGGTAATATAAAGTGGTGAGCTTTGAGAAGAGAAGCAAAGGGAAAAAAATCTGCTTTAAAACAAACTGTTAAAACATAGGGAAGAGATGTCTGGAAAATCGAGAAAGGTATCTTAAAAAGAAAAAGATATATGGGAAATGAGACATAGATTTATCAAGCTAAGAAAGAGGTAAACAAATGAATATTAATAAGCTCATTTAAATTGGATATTAAACTATGATGGATCACAACATTTTCTCCAGAATGTAAATTCACATCCTGCTTTTGAAAAGATAATCTATACAAATAACACAAGAGTATGCATTTGTTCACTTGGGTAAGTGATTTTTCTCCTTGGTTCAGTTGTACATGAGAATATCCACATGGAAGTAAAATGCTTTCTTGGAATCATGTGGAAAGGGAATGAACAGTACTAAAGCTACCGTATGGTTTACTTCATGTACAGATTTATGACATTAAAATTCATTATTATAATAGTAGCCAACACTTACATAGAGCTTGCTGTATGCCAGTTACTGTTCTAAGCAATTTTGATACATTAAGCCATTTGATCCTTGTCAACAAACCTATGAAGTAGGAACTGTTTTATTGCCCCTATTTATGAATTGGGAAACTGAGGTATAGAGAGGTTGAGTAACTTGTCCAAGACACAAAGGTGGTAAGAGATAGAGTTGAGAAGTAAACCCAGGCAGTTCAGCTTCAGGGTCGGTTTCTTAACATTCTGGGATTTGATGGTGAATATCAAGCTTTTTCGTAGAGATCCCTGACCCGTGTTCATCTAAAATGAGACTAATATGTTCATTTTCATTCAAAGTTAATAATGGGAGGAAACTTTCCAGGTTGTAGGCATTAGGCTACAGCTATTGCTGTCTTCCCTGTTCCCAGCACAGGTTATTTAATCAGCATGAAAAGTAGATATAGTTTGCATCATACCACATAAAAGCACTAGATTTTGACATGGTAAACAAAAGAAACATTGCTTTGTTAAAGCTTGTATGATGTCTAGAAATGAATGGCTCTGCCATCAACCCCCTCAGTAAGGGCCATCAGTGCTTCATTTTGTTAATTAATGAAGTGATTGTGAAAACCCTCAGACAAGTGACCAAATCTGCATTGCTGATTACTTATTGATAGTTCCAAAATGGTTTAAATACCTCTACTAGGGGGAAATGGTGGTTTGCTGATGTACTTTGTAAAGTCTTTAAAACTTTTAGATAACTGGCCTGGTAGAAGTGCAAAGTACTCTTCTCCTTTACAGTCCAGCCAGATTTAACAAAAGGCCTGAGCATCATGAACCTGCAGACAGAAGGAGTTCCGGGACAGTGGGGGGAAATAGAGCCTTGCTTATAAGCCAGCTGTGCGGAGGGCTGGACTCCAGCTTCCCATCACGGGTGTGCAGCCCAAAGAATGTTGGCTGCCTCTGGGGCCAGCTGGCTTACACAGAGGCTGTGCTCCTGGAAATCCTGAGATGTCTGAGCAGAACTCCAGCAAATAGAATTTTGGTTAACAGAGGAGAAATCTCATCAGCCAGATTTGAGTCAAGCTGTTTTTCAAAGGCTTGCTAACTTTAACACGTGACTGATGGGGCTGTCAAATGGGGCTCATAATACCTACCTTTTAGGGTTATAATGAGGCTTCAGTTAAATAATTGGTACAAAGCACTTAGCACAAAGCTTGGCCCAAGCTAAGAACTCAATAACTGTGTTGTCATGGTGGCGGTTTTGAAGTTTCTTTTCTAAGATCCCATGTCCTTGGTGCCACCTTCACCTTCCGATCCATCTCTTCATGATGGTGTATGACACACAGGGACAGATTCCTGCCCAGGGAGCTGATGGAAGATTACCACATAATGGCAGGGATGTGCAGCCCTCTGCATGCACATAGCTCGCATGACAGCACCAGTGACGGTTTCTTACTGCAATTCCCGTGAGACTAGAGCCCGGGTAGCCTCCAATTCTATCTAGAAGGGCAGCAGGGCAAATGGCTTCCCCAGACATGCCAGCCAGAAGAAACGTCTCTCCCTTCCAAGAACTTTGTGAGTGATGTTCAGTCCCGTGACCAGACCCGTCACCATGCCAAAGTAGACTGGTGTGGGTTGTGGCCAGTGCTTCTGCTGGTCCCTGAGTAAAGGAGGCATCACCTGACGTTCCTTAGATTTTGCTGGAACTCCTTTGGGCCAGGCTGGGTCAGAGGGCAAAAGTGAGAGGAGTTAATGAGTTCAGTACTCAGCAGAGCTGGTCTGCCTGCTAGTGTTAGGTCCAGCCAGTCTTCTGTTGTCCCCAAATTCTCCTTACTCCAGTGACCTGAGAGGTAGCAATGTTTTTCTCTCTCATTTTTCCCCTGTTAAAATTTGACCAACATTAAGCTGGCTCTTCTGTAAAGAGGGTGACAAAGAGCTCCTGGCAAACGTAGAGTAGCTTGTATAATTTACATAATAAAAATCTCCCATATAACATGAAGTCAAATTTGGAGGCAAAGCATGAAGTAAAGTTAAAGTTGATTCTTTGGCAAACGATATTGGTCAAAGACTAGTGAGGAGTCCAGACTCTGCCTTATAAAAAGAGTGATTTAAACTCCACCTAATACCCCTTCAGTCAGTAATTCTGTCCTGGCAGTTTTCTTAATGGCCTCAGCTTGGGCATTGTTTATTCCCTGTTCAAAATATTAGTTGCAAAGCCTAAAATAAAGTATGTATTATTGTTTTATTGATAATGTGCTATGTTCTAGAATTACTCACCCAAAGATGATAAAAGGAATGATGATAAAAAGGAATTAGACTTACTGGCTTAAGTGAAGATCAGAACCAAACGGAGGTAACAAAGAATAACAGCTCTGCATTTTCAGCATTTCCAAAATGAAGTATCTGTCTATAATCCTATCTGGATAGGGACTGGCAGGTTCTGGGAAGAATATTAAGCTGAATTTGTTGCAGTCTTATTTCCCAAACTGCTTTAGAAACACTTCCCCATATGTGCTGCCAAAGCTTTGCATTTAATGAATTGTCCAAACCTTTGGGCCATATATCCTGTGTAGCTGTTGTTGATGGAATACATGTTCCCGATATCTGAGGAGAACTGAGAGCAATGCCTACATTGCCAGCCAAAATTGCCTTATAAGATAATCCTCTTATAATGTTCATTTTGGTTTTTAAAAATACTGTTAAAATTTTGAAGAGTTATTTTAGACCAAATTGCCTTGTAATTTCCTAGGGACCATCTTATTTACTTGATACCTTGTCTTTATTATCGAGCCCAAAGGATGTGCAAATTTTGCTTAATGAATACTCCAGTTCTTGCTTTATGATCTTTTGTACTCTTAATCGCCTTTACCTTATTTTATGAAGAATTTAGCAGTAAAGAATAGGGGTATAGAGCACAGGTTTTGGAGTCAAGCATATTATAATTCGTGTTCAAGTTCCATCTCTGAATAGTTACATGAACAGGGCAAATTACATAGTATCCCTCAACCTCAGCTTCCCTGTCTATACAATGGGAAGTGACGTACTCTCCACCTCTTTTGGCTACCATTAAAAAAAAAATAGTGAATATTAAGTTTTTAGTCTAGTGCTTGATGGCTGATACATCAACTATTATTTTTATGTTGTCTAATTAGTCAGTATTGGATCACCACTGCTGAAAAGGATTACAGAAAAAAAAAACAAAAAACACCTCCAATTGAAAGCTCTAACAACCATGTGTGGAACACCAACCAGAAGCACTTCTTTGCAACATGGGGAAGGTCACTGACATTGTTGATGGCTGCCAGATTTGCCTTGAACAGTCAATTTTCAAGTTCTTTCTAGCACCCTGAGTGTGCTACCTCTCCTCTTTCCTTTTAGGTGATCAGTATCTTTGTGTATTTTGTGCTGTTCCCATTTTGAAACTATATCAGATTCTCTAGTTACAGAGACAACCATTAGCCACAGCAAATCATGGTTTTCTCCTCTGCCTAGTGTTCAGGTGTTACAAGTGAAAAAATCTTCCCATGGAAGAGATCTGATAGTGATTTTGACCCAATCTGTGGTGGCCCTGCCAGATCCTAGACTACATGGCCCTCATTCTACCCTCAACCCTTCAGACTACCATTTTGTGATTGTTGGGGGTTTTTTCATCTCAAATCCCTTTGATTTTCCTAAGCCATAAATATGAACTTCTCACATCTCTGAGATTACCCTCATGATCCTTAAATCAAACTACAAACCCTACTCCTAAGTCTGGACTTTCCTCAATCATATCCTAGAAGTTGCTATTGTAAATAATAGTACCCCCCTCCAAAACTCAATTGTAAACATTTTGTTCCTTGACAACCATCTCCTATATTTCCTAGTTAAAAACAAATCCAACAATACTTCAACTTCACCAGCATTTCCAATCCACTGATCTTAACGTTTCACTGTTGACCACCTCCATTACGTCCTCATTTTTACCCTTAACCCAATTTTATATTGTACTCTTTTCATATAACAGTCTACTCTGTGGGTCCATCTATATGTTGGGAAAAACTCATTGGGGAATATGGTGGAAGAAAAACAGACCACCTTGTTTTGTGCCTCTTCTATATTTGTGACCACACACCTTAACCTAGACATCACAATAGCACTTTCCATCATGGGAACCAGCCTCCTTTCTGATGTCATCTCCCACTCCTCCCCTTCAACATCAATCACACGAAATTCTTAGCTGTTCTTTGAGCATAATCATCATGTTCTTGTATCTGGAATTTTACTGCTATTTCTTCCACTTGGAATGTTATTCTTAGTCGTATGCCACCCCTCCCCCAATATATTTTATACCACTCTAAATACCAGAGAAGTCATCTTCAACCATTCTATCTCAAATAGTACTCTCATCTACTTTATATTTCTTTGTCTTGGAATATTTTTTCTCAATAACACTACCTAATTTTATATATTTGTTTATTTTTAAAGACTTGATACCTCTCTTCCCCACTGGGAAGTGGTCTATGAAAGTAGTGCTGTGTATTGTTCACTGCTGTCCTTTCAGTATATGCTTGGCATATACTAGGCATTCAAAAAATATTTGACAAATACACGGATGAATACATGAAATTCTGGGGGCCATGGCTGATATGAACATGACATTCAGAGTTTCAAATTTTAATTTCTGGTGATACACACGTGATACCAACCTACAGAGATGACTGTTAAGAATGTAATTTGCTTGACTCATTTATGAAATGGGAAACTATCACCATTTGCTTGTATTTACTGCACAGATGTGGAAGGATGTATGAGAAAGTATTTGTGACAGATTGGGAAAGGTTGATCTTAAATTTTCAAATTCTTGTTTTCTAATATGATAAAATACAAATACATAAAATTTACCATCTTAACCATTTTCAAGTATACAATTCAGTGGCATTAAATACATAGTAATGTGCTACCATCACCACCATCCATCACCAGGACTCTTTTCATCTGGTAAAACTGCAACTCTATATCCATTAAACAATGACTCCTCATTCCCCTCTTCCAGTACCCCATGGGCACCCCCATTCTACTTTCCGTCTCTGTGATTTTTGACAACTGTTAAGTACCCTGTATAAATGGAATCATACAGTATTTACCTTTTTGTGATGGGCTTATTTCACTTAGCACAATGTCTTCAAGATTCATCCATGTTGTAGCATGTGTCAGAATTTCCTTCCTTTTTAAGGCTGAATATTATTGTTTGTATATTCCACATTTGCTTATCCATTCATCCATTGATGGACATTTGCATCACTTCCTCATTTTAGCTCTTTTTGAATAATGCTGCTATGAAACCTAGAGATACAGATATCTCTTCAAGGTCCTGCTTTCAATTCTTTTGTGTACACATCCAGAAGTGAAATTGATGGCTCATATAATAATTCTACATTTAATTCTTTTAGGAACTGCCGTACTGTTTCCCACAGTGTCTGTACCATTTTATATTCCCACCAACAGTGCATGAGGTTTCCAGTTTCTCCATGTTCTCACCAACACTTATTTTTTCTGTTTTCTTTTTTTTCTTTCTTTCTTTCTTTCTTTTTTTTTTTTTTTTGATAGCAGCCCTTCTGATGGGTGGTGGTGGTATGGTTTTGATTTGAATTTCCCTAATGATTAGTGATGTTAAGCAACTTTTCAATGTACTTATTGGCCATTTGTATATCTTTTTTGGAGAAATGTCTATGTAAATTCTTTGCCCATTTTTAATAAGGTTGGTTTTATTGTTGTTGAATTTTGGGGTCATAGAGAACATATTCTAGATATTAATCCTTTATCAGATACAGGATTTGCAAATATTTTCTCCTATTCTGGGGGTTGCCTTTTTACTCTGTTGCTAGTGTCTTTTGATACACAAAATTTTAAAATTTTCATGAAGTCCAGTTTATATATTTTTTCTTTTGTTGACTGTGCCCTTGGTGTCATATGCAAGAAATCACTTCCAAATCCAATGTCATAAAGATTTTGCATTAAGATTTAAGAGTTTTATATCTTTAGGTTTTACATTTAGGTCTTTTCTGTTTTGAGTTATTTTTTTGTATGTGGTGTTAAGTAAGGGATCAGTTTCATTTTTTTGCGTGTGGATATCCAGTGTTCCCAGCAGCATTTGTTGAAAACACTGTCTTTTTACCATTGAATGGATTTGGCACCCTTGTCAAAAAGTATTTAATCATAAATATGAAGGTTTATTTCTGGCTATTTTATTCCATTGGTCTATAGATCTGTCTTTATGCCAGTACCACGCTGCTTTGATTGCTACAGCTTTATAGTAAGTTTTGAAATAAGGAAGTGTCAGTCCTCCAGTTTTGTTTTCCTTTTTCAAGATTGTTTTATTCAGGGTCCCTTGAGATTCCATATGAATTGTAGAATGGGTTTTTCTATTTCTGCAAAAAAGACTGCACTGGGATTTTGGTAGGGATTGCATTGAATCTGTAGATCACTTTGAGTAGTATTGACATCTTAACAATTTTAAATCTTCCAATCCATGAATATGGGATGTGTTTCCATTTATTTATATTTTCTTTATAATTCATTCAGCAATGCTTTGTAGTCTTCATTGTACAAATATTTCACCTCCTTGGCTAAGTTAATTCCTAAGTATTTTATTCTTTTTGATGCTGTTGTAAATAGAGTTGATTTCTTAATTTCCTTTTTAGATTGTTCATTGATAGTGTATAAAAATGCAACTGATTTTTGTTTGTCAACTTTGGATCTGCTACTTTGCTGATTTCTTTGATTGTTTCAACAATTTCTTTAAGGAATTTTCTACATATAAGATCATATCACCTGCAGACAGGGATAATTTTACTTCTTCCTTTGCAATTTGGATGCATTTTATTTCTTATTCTTGTCTAATTATTCTGGCTAGAACTTCTAGTACTATGTTGAAAAGAAGTGGCAAGAATGGGCATCCTCACCTTATTCCTAATCTTAGAAGAAAACTTTCAGTCTTTCACCATTGAGTATGATATTTACTGTGGGTTTTTCATGTATGGTTTTTATTATGTTGAGATAGTTTACCTCTATTCCTAGTTTGCTAGTATTTTTATCATAAGGAATATTGAATTTTGCCAGATTTTTTTTATATAGATTGAGATGATTGTGTGGCTTTTTTCTTTCATTCTGCAGTATCGATGTGGTGTATTACATTGACCTAATTTTGTATGTTGAACCATCCTTGCATTCTACATATAAATCTCGCTTGATCATGATGACTAATCCTTTTAATATGCCGTTAAATTCAGTTTGCTAGTATTTTGTTGAGGATTTTTGCATCAATGTTTATTAGGGATATTAGTCTGTAGCCTTCTTTTCTTATAGTGTGTCTGTCTTTGGTATCAGAGAAATACTCACTTCAAAGAATGAGTTAGGAAGTGTTCCCTCCTCTTCACTTTTTGGGAAAATTTAAGGATTGGTTCTTGTTTAGATGTTTGGTAGAATTCATCAGTGAAGCCATCAGGTTCAGGGTTTTTTGTTGTTTATGGCTTTTTTGTTGTTGTTGGGAAACTTTTATTACTGATTCAGTTTCCTTACTAGTTATAGATCTATTTGGATTTTCTATTTCTTTGTGATTTAGTATTAGAAGGTTTTGTGTTTCTGGGAATTTGTCTATGAAATCTAATTGATCCAATTTATTGGTATACAAATTTTTATAGCACTCTCATAATCCTTTTTATTTTCATAGAATTAATAATAATGTCCTCACTTTCATTTCTGATTTTAATATTTTGAATCTTCTCTTTTCTCTTAGTCCATCTAACTAAATTTTCTCAATTTTGTTGATCTTTTCAAAGAATCAACTTTTGGTTTCATTTCTTTTTTTTTTTTTTTTTTTTTTTTGCGGAAAGGGGGCCCCTCCCCTTGGTGGCCTCTCCCGTTGCGGAGCACAGGCTCCGGACGCGCAGGCTCAGCAGCCATGGCTCACAGGCCCAGCCGCTCCGCGGCATGTGGGATCCTCCCGGACCGGGGCACGAACCCATGTCCCCTGCATCAGCAGGCGGACTCTCAACCACTGCGCCACAAGGGAAGCCCTCATTTCTTTTTGCTATTGTTTTTCTATTCTTTGTTTCATTTATCTCTGCTCTAATCTTTATTTCCTTTCCCCTGCTAGTCTGGGGTTTAGTTTTTCTTCTTCTTCTAGTTCCTTAGGTTGTAAAGTTAGGTTTTTGATTCAAAATCTTTTTTTTTTTTTTTTTTAAAGAAGATGTTGGGGGTAGGAGTTTATTAATTAATTTATTTATTTTTGCTGTGTTGGGTCTTTGTTTCTGTGTGAGGGCTTTCTCTAGTTGTGGCAAGCAGGGGCCACTCTTCATCACGGTGTGTGGGCCTCTCACTATCGTGGCCTCTCTTGCTGTGGAGCACAGGCTCCAGACACGCAGGCTCAGTAGCTGTGGCTCATGGGCCTAGTTGCTCCATGGCATGTGGGATCCTCCCAGACCAGGGCTCAAACCCATGTCCCCTGCATTAGCAGGCAGCCACCAGGGAAGCCCTCTTTTTCGTTTTTTAACGTAAACATTTATAGTTATAAATTTCCCTTAACATTACTTTGACTGCATTCCCTAAGTTTTGGTGTGTTGTGTTATTATTTTCATTTAACTCTAAGTATTTTCTAATTTCCCTTATGGTTCCTTCTTTGATCTATTGATTGTTTTAAAGTGTGTTGTTTAATTTCTACAGTTTTGTGAATTTTCCAGTTTTCCTTTTGTTATTGACTACTAACTTCATCCTCCATGGTGTGAGAAGATTCTTTGTATGATATCTACCTTTAGAATCTATTGAGACTTAATCTGTGGCCTAAATGGTTTATGCTGGAAAATATCCCATGTGCACTTGAGAAGAATGCATTTTCTGTTGTTGTTGTTGGTTAAAGTGTTCTGTATGTATCTGTTAGATCTATGTGGTTTATTGTGTCGTTCAGGTCCTCTTTTTCCTTACTTACCTTTTGTCTGGTTAGTCTATTGTTGAGAGTGGTGTATTGAAGTCTCCAACTCTTATTGTAGAACTGTCTATTTCTCCCTTCATTTGTGTCAATTTTTTTTCTTATATTTTGGTGATCTGTTACAGTATTGATAAATGTTTACATATGATATATCTTCTTGCTGTATTGAAACTTTTAAAATATATAATACCCTTCTTTGTCTCTTGTAAACTTTATTGTTTCAAAGTTTATTTTGACTGGTATTAGTTTAACCAAGCCTGCTCTCTTTTGGTTATTATTTGTATGCAATATCTTATTCTATACGTTCACTTTCAACCTATTTGTATCTTTGGAACTAAGATGAGTCTCTTGAAGAGGGTATATAGTTGTATCATGTTTGTTTGGTTTTTTCCCATTCTGCCAATCTCTGTGTTTTGATTAGACAATTTAACCCATTTACATTTAAAGTAATAACTGATAAGGAGGGACTTACTTCTGTCATTTTGCTATTTACTTTTCGTACATCTTGTAGTTTTTTGTCCCTCATTTCCTGCATTACTATCTTCTTATGTGTTTAGTTGATTTGATTTTATGTAGCAAAACATTCAAATTCCTTTCTCATTTCCTTTTGTGTATATTCTATAGCTATTTTCTTTGTGGTTACTATGGGGACTACATTTAACATTCTAAAGTTATAGCACTATAATTTGAATATATATAAGCTTAACTTCAATAACATACAAAAACCCTGCTCCTTTCCAGCTCCATCACACCTCTTTTAGTTGTTGGTGTCACAAAATTACATCTTTACATACTGTGTGCCTCAAAAATCTTCTTATAACATAACTAACTTACCTGCCTAGAGAGTTATTCAGATTCTTTTTATTCCCCCTTCTTGCGCCTACCTGGATTTTTTAAAAAAATTATTTATTTTATTTTTGGCTGTGTTGGGTCTTTGTTGCTGCGCACAGGCTTTCTCTAGTTGTGGCGAGTGGGGGCTACTCTTCGTTGCAGTGTGCGGGCTTCTCATTGTGGTGGCTTCTCTTGTTGCAGAGCACATGCTCTAGGCACGTGGACTTCAGTAGTTGCAGCACACGGGCTTAGTAGTTATGGCTCGTGGGTTCTAGAGCACAGGCTCAGTAGTTGTGGCACATGGGCTTAGTTGCTCCGCGGCATGTGGGATCTTCCTGTACCAGGGCTCAAACCCGTGTCCCCTGCATTGGCAGGCGGATTCTTAACCACTGCGCCACCAGGGAAGCCCCTGGACTTTTAAAATTACATAATTTACATAATTTGTATCATGATCAAAAGATATTCTGTGACTGCTTTTTCTACTTAATACATAAGGTAACTTTTGACATCAATTTATATGTATATGTATATATACATATAAATTGTATATGTATATATGTATGTGTAGCTCCATATTATAGTATTTCATAGAATGGGTATATCAAAATTTATTTACCTAATTATTCTCTTACAGCTGATTTTTATTTTCTAGACAACTCTAGACAAAATTTTCATTTGAGACTCTTAAATTTCCTATATGCATTTCTGCTCTTATTCTAAGACTAATCAGTATAGGAACAAAGAGACAGCAATAAAAAAGGATAGTCCTTAGCTTTTCCCCTGGCAGACCCTGGCAACACATAGTTAACTGTGGCATGGTTAATTTTTTAGGGAACTTACATTCTCTTAAAGACCAAGACATATAAGCAAATAATTATAAGAATAAATGATAAGTACTGTGATGAAATTTTACTTAAAAGGCTTTTAGATCCCAGTGGAAGAAGAGATTTTTTTTTTATGCTTTGGTAGACTTTGGGAAATTTTCAGACATGTGACATTTGGGTTTTACTTGATGGATAAATGGAGAAGAATGGGGTAAGTGGAAAGGGCATTGGAAAGTATGGTAGGATATGAGAAAAAGGGAACTATTTTTCTGATATTCACAATTTGAGCCCATATTTTAAGGAGTTATGAAGGCCATTCTGGTAGGCAATTATTTGAGAGGAAAAGAAAAGAGAGAGGTGAGTAGAGAGTAAAAGGGATTGTGCAGGAAAAGTTGGAGGTAGAAACCAGAGAGAAAGTAATCTGTGTGCTGGGAACCACGTAATTGGGAACAGGGTCTTAAAGTCAGTGTCCTTGCCGAAGGGGTGAGGAGAGTGAGCCAAGATGGAGGACAGGAGCACCACAGAAAAGTTCAAGATCGAAGTGGTCTGCAGTCAAGTCCTGCCCTGTCTTCATGTGAGTGAGATCCTTCTGGATCCACAACCTCACCATTTTACCACTCCTATGTCTCCTTTTTCTTCTGGGAGTGTAGATCCACTGAGCACCTAAAGTCTTTACTCTGCCATTGTCCAATTTCCATAAGATCTTTTTTCCAGAGGGTGTTCCTCAGCACAGCCAGAAAGCTGAAGAGCCCTGGGAATCTACAGGGGAGACAGGAAGGAGCTCTATACCTGCATGAATTGACCATGTGGTGGGACAGGGGAGACACAAATAGCTCTGGTACAGGCATTGAACATCTCTTTTAACTTACATGCATTCTCATTACATCCTAACAACAAACTTGTGCATTGGAAATTAGTATTCTCATTTGTGAGGGTACTACAGTCTCAGTAAAATTAAGCTCTTTGTCCAAAGTCAAGTTTCTTTCCTGAGTCTGTGTTTTGCCTTACTAAAAGATTTTACCCTTATAGAGGACACTATGTTTTTTATTCATGTGCATGTCTGATTTTATCTAGTACAGATGCTTTTAAGTAGCAAGAAAATGTAATGTGTGGGTAAGATTATGGTATTAGAGACAGATCCTGCTATATCGTGAGACCTGGGCAAATTGCTTTTCCTATATGAGCCTAAATTTCCTCATCTCTCTGGAAAAAGATGTAAAGAATAAATACATAGATGTAAGAAATAAATGAGATAATACATAAAAAGTAATTAGCCTAGTGTCTGCTACATGGTCAGTATATAATTATAATTGTTACTATAACTACTTGCTAAATATTTTTAAATGAAACTGTCACATACCCATCAAGAAAGATAATTCATTGTACAAGAGTTATTTTCAGTTTCATCAACACATCAGTATCTGACATACTGATAAAGAAAGTAGAGTTGTTTAGGCATGAAAAATGGCATTTGGCCATCTGCAAGAAGGAACTCAATCTCTTTCTAGCTTTGTAAGTGAGTTCTGTTCTCAAACCATGAAGAGGTAACTGTTGTGGTTTATATCGTAAGCGACATAAAAAATGAATACAGGGGGGCTTCCCAGGTGGCGCAGTGGTTGAGAGTCCGCCTGCCGATGCAGGGGACACGGGTTCGTGCCCCGGTCCGGGAAGATCCCACATGCCGCAGAGCAGCTGGGCCCGTGAGCCATGGCCGCTGAGCCTGCGCGTCCGGAGCCTGTGCTCCGCAACGGGAGAGGCCACAACAGTGAGAGGCCTGCATACAGCAAAAAAAAAAAAAAAAAAAAAAAAAAAAAAAATGAATACAGGGGATTCAAGGGCCTTTCCAGCTGCTGGTGTCTGACTGGAGGGACAGAGGCCAGGAAATCTTTCATTTTGATGAATACAGAAAAAAGACATTATATGGTATGTCCAAATCTTTTCATGAAATCACCTTTTGAAGATGTCGTAATCCTAACAAATGCTTTAATAATGCATAAAATATAGTCGTATGAAAAAAAATGACACAAAACAAAAAACGAAGTACCCCGATTTCCCCAAAGATCAGCCTTAATCAAATGTCTCTCACAGCACTTCCTTTTCTCACTCCCACCTTCCACTCCAGAGCAGCTAATATCTTTTTTCCTTTTAGTCCTATGAGCACCCATAGGAGAAAGATAATCATGAAATACTTCTCCCTGCAGATGGCTGAGTAGCAGAGAGTAATAGCAGCCCCATCAACATCTTATTTCTGTTTCCATCTAGAAGGGATTGTCTTAGCAACCACTCTATTAACAATGAAACAAAAGGACAGCTGTGAAAAATTTAATAAGTAGAGAAAAAAATAGTATCAGTCACTATCTCTTTCTTAAAGAGTACTCTCCATTGAAAAAGGGCTCTGCCTTCATGGATTTTTTTTTTTTTTTTTTTTTTTTTTTTCT
>NW_006787415.1:390491-395558 GCF_000442215.2 Lipotes vexillifer
CGGGCCTCTCACTGTTGCGGCCTCTCCCGTTGCAGAGCACAGGCTCCGGACGCGCAGGCTCAGCGGCCATGGCTCACGGGCCCAGCCGCTCCGCGGCATGTGGGATCTTCCCGGACTGGGGCACGAACCCGTGTCCCCTGCATCAGCGGGCGGACTCTCAACCACTGCGCCACCAGGGAAGCCCTGGATTTTTTAAGACTATTCTGTGAATACTTTAGTTTCCACTTCTTCCCAGCTAGTTGTATTTGTTAGTAATTACATTTCCAACTCCCTTTTTGCTAAACAGTGCAAAGAATACAAGTCATAGAGATAGTACTTTAATTGGAAAAAAGCAAAAAGGCCTGTGACTTTTGTAGTAGCATGATTACTTCTGAGTTAGGGTGACCACCTCATGCTGGTTTGCCCAGGACTTCCCAGATTTAGCACTCTAAATTCAATGCGCTTAGAACCCTTTTATCCTCCAATAAACCAGGATGGTTGGTCACCATAACTGAGATGGTTTCTACACCCATATAGAAACAGGCTATTCATGAAGTTTTGAATAGCAACAATAACAACAACCACTTAAATCTGACTACTTACTAAAAGCCAACTATTTAAGTGCCTTATCTGAATATCTTCATAAGAACACTTTGAGGGAAGTAATATTAATTTTACTTTCATTGTGCAGAAAAGGAACTTCACATTTAGACAGATTAGATATTTTGCCCAAAATTACACTGGTGGTAATTGCTAAATGTAGAATTTGAACATAGACAGACTGATTCTATTTATATAGCTACTATACCAAGCTACTTCTGTGTTACAATGTTCCTTCATATCTGTGATCACCATGAAGAGTTACTTTTAACCCTGCCTTCATGGTAAAGGCTGATTCATCCAGGGATGAGCACCTGAGCCAGAGGCCAGTAGTTTATAAGGAGGTTTGGTGTGGGAGTGTCTGCTAATGATTTCCTGTTTTCTTGCTTTCCTCTGTGTCCTTTGCATCCAAGGTACCCTGAGTATATCATTCTTCCTTGCACTATACAAGAGTGTATTTATAGGATCAGAATAGAGTCACCATGATTCACTCTAATAGTATCCGAGCCCCCATCCATGCCTCCCTAGCAAGCCCAAATGAGCATTCCACACTAACTGTGGTTTTGATTATTTAATTTGTGCTTAGTCCCACTGACCCACATAGTGCTCCAGCAGTATCCACATCATATGGTTCATTATGTAATTGAATTTAGCATTCATGATATTTGGAGCCAGGAAAACAACATTCCGTGTGGCGAGCCAAATGAAGCTATTCTTCTAGTATGAAATGGGGAAGTTGAAGAGTCTGAAGACAAGACTTTTATATTTTGAGTAAGAGAGATTATTTGCTTCTTGGGGACATGGCCTTGGGCCAGGAATTATTGTTGTGACACATTTGAAAGGATAAAGACACTGGATGGAGAATTTAACAGTGTTCCTAATATGTCTCTGCATACCACTGTTCAGAGAGTGTGACGGGCTCTAAGAAAGAAAAAAAAATATAACCATGCTCCAGGGAAGTGCATTAGCCATGTACAATGTCACAAGGGCTGGCACTTCTAGTTCTGTGCTCTTTACACCAAGGCATGTTGGGACCATCAGAGAGAGACTCATTAGTGGTCACATCAGGGGAAATGATAGGGCATATTTTTAGTTTGAATTGTGGGTCTCTAAGGGAACTAAGCAAGTAGTTTACATAATGCTAAATAATAAGACCTTTTCTGTAAATAGAACATCAGTGTAATGGTATTTAGTTTGTTCAAGCAGTCATGCTAGGGACTATGTTAAATTATGTTAAAGTAAGATATGTTCCCTCCACTTTGCTAAAAGTCATAAATCTAAAGTAGGGGTCCCTGTAGTGGAGACAAATTAATATATTGCAATAGAATTGGATACAACTGGGTTCTTTTGAGGAGCATGATGAACAAAATGTACAAAAGAAAAATATTTTGAATTCTTAAAAAGTGGATAGAACAATTTTTTAAGTTCTGAATCAAATTGATAATTAAATTGCTACTGGGCAATAATCATGAAAGGAAAATCAGCATAGATGATAGTAAGTAAGGTGACTGAACATCATCTGCAATGTTACAGAGAGAGTCATATGAGACACAGAGTGAACACACACTTTTTATAAGAGTAGTAAATTGGCTTTGGTGGACAGAGAAGAACATAAAATAAATCTTCTTGTTAAACTCCTTTAAACTAATAAACAGGATGTGTGGTGCATGGTACTGTGAAAGCAGGCAAGTGTCCAGGGAAAACAGAAGAGAGGAAATACTGCCCACGTGAAATGAAATACAAGGATCTGGCTTGTTGGAAGTAATGTGTTATTCCTGTTTGAGCCTAAAGCTATAATTGCCAATATTACACATTTTCTATCATTATACCAGTGACATTTGAAGCAAGGTAAATGACATGTTTACAAAACTTGGACATAATTAAAAACAAACCACAACTATGCACATGAGAGATCATTTCTTAATATGGAAGAAACTTATGTGACAGTTCTGGATGCAAACAGATACAATAATGTACCGGCCACAAAACATGTTACACTTTAATCACTTGTTCTTATTTAAAAGCATGTTTATTAAGACAGTTTACTTTTTAAAAGCATCCTCATTTCCACTGATTAAATGGGCACCTGGGAAAATCTCTAGTGTAGTAAAAACAAACCACTTTTATCTAAATATTTAAATAATTGAGGAAAGGTCATATATAAGTTAATATTTATTTTAAAATTAGTTACAGAATAGTTTCAACCTTCTATTTCATTTTGTGTTTAGACCAAATTTTAAATAAATCCTTTCAGCATTTTTGGTTTTCTAATTTAAGAAACAATGCATACTTCATTTTAAACGCATAATATCTTCAGTGTTAAGAAGATAACTTGATGAGAAACCTTCTCAGGGGAGCTGCAGTTCTAGTTTGCAAAACATCACAATAAGCAACAAGAATACATGACAGTTTAGCCAACAGTTTTCTCCATTCGTTTGATTGTGGACTAACTTTTGGATCAGAAACCTCTTTACAGTAAAGCTACTTAGACTAGTTTAAGGGGAATACTTGGTGATATTTCTCTAGGTCAAACATATGCTGTTTTAAAAAAAATCAGCATCTTCATTTTTAAGCATTGATTTTTTCCTCTCCATATTTCTGACCATGGTGGAAATATAATCAAGAGCATGGAGGGGAAGGAAAAAGTTCAGACCCACCAGAGCTCAGATTCTGGTTCCCCTAGTTATCAGCTAGGTATTTGTTAAGTTTCTTAACTCCAAGCCTTGTTTCTTTATATGTAAAATGGAGATGATGCTACTGAACTTTCACATTTGCAGCAGTGTGTTGTGTTAGTTGATAAACTGACCAGTGAAAGAGTGCTGTGAGATGTCTGGCAATCCTGACATCTAGTTATGATGAAGGACAACTGTGCATATCATTATCTGGGATTGTTTATTACATCTCTGTGGACCTCTCCTACTTCAGTGTGAGCTTCTTCTCGGCTTATCTAGCTTTCTTACTATCATTCTGCTACCTTTGACTCTGTCCCTGGATGCAGGCAGTGGATGAGGCTACAGGAGATTTCAAGGAGCCAGATCCAGGTCTGCAGACCAGCCATGTTCCCATTCTCAGTGTAGCCCTAAGCATCATCCCCATATATTATAAAATCAGAAGTAACATTGTCATTCCAGACTGGTACTCATACATAAAAAATGTTTGAAGGGGTTCCTCAGGAAGGTGTCATCAATACTTTTCAATCTGTGCCAAGAAGAACTACCAACACATTTATTTATTCATCAAAGGAATGTATATTGGGCTCTTATTTTATTCTTGCCATGCTAAGTGCTAGAGATTCAGAAAAGAAGACAGATATGGCTATTACCTTCACAGAACTTAAAGGTTAGTGGAGAAAAGAGAGGTTTAAAAAGCAAAGAACCGGGCTTCCCTGGTGGTGCAGTGGTTAAGAAACCACCTGCCAATGCAGGGGACACGGGTTTGAGCCGTGGTCCAGGAAGACCCCACATGCCGCGGAGTAACTAAGCCCGTGTGCCACAACTACTGAGCCTGCGCTCTAGAGCCCGCGAGTCACAACTACTGAGCCCACATGCAACAACTATTGAAGCCCGTGCTCCGTAACAAGAGAAGCCACCGCAATGAGAAGCCCACGCACCGCAACGAAGAGTAGCCCCCACTCACCGCAACTAGAGAAAGCCCGTGTGCAGCAACCAAGACCCAATGCAGCCAAAAATAAATTAATTTTAAAAAAAGAAGCAAAGAACCATATAAGTATAGTGACAAAAAGATAAATGTTGATAGAAAGCTTGTTACTTTTTGGGGGATAAGTGGTCTTATTTAGGAAATTGTCTTGATGGCTGTCAAAGAGTGCCCATAGGATGTGGCTGAGACAAACTAGGTCGGCCAAAAGTTAGAAATAAATTGCTTAACATATTAAAGTTGGGAAAGGTTTGAATTTTCTGAGACAAATTGGAAAAGAGCTGTTCAGGGATCCAAGAGAGAAAAGGAGATGGAGCGAGAGAGACATCCAGCAAACAGTATGGTGAGATGCTGGGAAATACTCAGGAGGAAAATTAGCTAATTAGAAATTCTAGAGCACACTATACAGTGGAATGGAAAAGGATCTTACTATTGAAACATGGAGTTCACTTTTCCAAATCAGAGCCCAGTTATAGTAACAGTCTTTCAGACACCGTTGCTTCATATCCAAGTATAATCAATTTTTGTTAAATATTTAAACTCCTTTTTTTTCCTGCCTTAATGTATATATCATTTGTCTCCCAAACTGGTAGTCAACTACTGTGTTAGACTTGGTTCAGCTGCATTTGAAAAGGCATGTCTCTCCAAGGAGATGCTCTTATGAACCTATCAATAACTTTCATTTGGAGTTGATTATACTGGAGGATGGCACCTTCTGTTTGAGTACTTAAACTTTGCTTGTGCTGGGCATCAGTGCCTTTAAGAACTATATGCCTCTCCGTGCTTTTAGTTAGATGATGCTTTTGTTTGCCATTCAGAAAGCCTGTCTTTCCC
>NW_006787415.1:395568-427822 GCF_000442215.2 Lipotes vexillifer
CCTACTTACCATCAAATGGTTGTCCCTCTCCAATTATCTTTTGATCTGTCTCACAGTTCTTATTTAGAGTCTTTTTAATGAGGAAGTGAGATTCGTCTATCCTCAGGGTGACATTTTCTATACACACATATATTTACTACGCATATATAGGAAGAGGACAATTAATATGAGACACTTCCAAATTTATGAACATTTGAAATCCTTCCCAGCTCCCTTTCTCCTTCTTGACCTGTTCTTACATGCATGATATTACGAAAAAAATTCAAAGAATTTAAATTTTAAAACTCTTAAAAATTTCACAAAATCTATAAAATCACATTATTCATTATGAAAGAAAGCATTATTAAGGTCCCCCAAGCCCCAGAAAGTCAATTTTGATATTATGTAGCTGATATTTTACATTCAACCATCTCAAACATATGTGAGATTTGGGGATTATATCTAACAATTTTTACATAATGTTAAAAGTCAGGAACTAAATTCTATTTATAGATATTAAAGGAAAGGTTATCCCACAAGGCAAAATGATTTAGGGTCTCAAATGACTGTATAGTCAAAAATGTAATAAGTGCTATGGATGAATAACACGGGTTGTCTTGAAATCATGTAACAGAAGAGCATGATCTATAATGCAGTGTCAGGAAGTTTCTCTGAAGAAGTGAATTTTAAACAGGGACTTTAAAATTGACAGTAAAATTAAGAATTAAGAAAAAAAAAAAAAAGAATTAAGCCAGGTGAGTGGAGTGGGAGTGGAGGTAGGGGGATGGGAAGAAATGTTTCAGTAAGGGGTAGGCTGGGTAAAAAGACTTGGAGGTTGAAAAGAGAACAGTCTATAAATGAGGAGAAGAAATAGGGCAGTTTGGAGTCCAGGACTGCAGTAGTTGTGCAGGGGCTGGATTGCTGAGTCTGGAAGATTATGCTAAGGGATTTTGCCCTTAACCTAAAAGAAACAAGATGACATTGAAGAGTTTTAAACAAATGACTGATTTGAATGTATCGGAGAGAAGAAATAATTTCTGTAAGAAACATCATGGTGGTCAGCTGGAAGGCAGTTTCCATAGTTGAAGTCAGCATTACTAGTGTCAAGGTGAAGGATCTGAGATATGGTAGAAGGTTTTAAGATATAATTTGAGGGGCTTCCCTGGTGGTGCAGTGGTTAAGAATCCAACTGCCAATGCAGGGGACAAGGGTTCGAGCCCTGGTCCGGGAAGATCCCACATGCCGCGGAGCAACTAAACCCATGCACCACAACTACTGAGCCTGCGCTCTAGATCCTCTGAGCCACAACTACTGAGCCTGTCAGCCACAACTACTGAAGCCCGTGCACCTAGAGCCCGTGCTCTGCAATAAGAGAAGTCACCGCAGTGAGAAGCCTGCGCACTGCAACAAAGAGTAACCCCCACTCGCTGCAACCAGGGAAAGCCCACACACAGCAATGAAGACCCAACACAGCCAGAAATAAATAAATTAAATAAATTAAATTTTTTAAAAAAGATATAATTTGAAGGCAGAATCATCAGGTTTGGGTGACTGTGGAAAGTGAGAGGGAAGGAGTGTGAAGGACAACACTCAGATTTCTAGTATGAACAGTTAGATAAATCACCAAAAGTAAAAGAGAAAACTGAAATTTTAGATACATGAATATATTGTAAAGATTTTTGTTGTCCCATAGTTATGTGGACTAGGTTCTTAATCACCTATTTCACTTTACTTTAAATCTACAAAGTCTCACTTTTTCAAATTACAATATCTTTACTGACCCCTGGTGTTAGTCAGATTGTTTGGTTGCAAATAACAGAAACCACTCAAACTAATTCAAGTCAGGGAGTAATCTGTAATACAGATTCACAGAGAAAAAAACAGATTTTCCAGTCATGGTGGTCAGGCTTTGTAGAGCAAGGTAAGCCTGCACATGCTCAGAGGAGGACTGGCATCCAAGAAACATTTTAACAAATGGAGGACCGTTCAGAGACCTAGTGCTGCTTCTTCAATAAATAATTATAATAATTATTATTGTTTGCCTATTATTATTATTGTTATTATTAGTTTTTGGCACTCTTTAGTAGTTAACAAGAATCAGCTATTCTTTCCATTTCTACTTTTTCTGTATATCTTTTCTCTTCGGTTTCCTATCCAGCTTTGGGTTCCAGACTCCCTGACTCTGAGTTCCCAATTCTAATTCCTGGGAGAGGTTCATTGTGGTAGCTGTTGAGTGAAGCTCTAAGGCTAGGCTACCTCACAAATTGCTTGTCCACCTGTAGATTGGTTTCCTCTCTGTCATATACCAACCCTGGCCCAGCGATTCCTACCAGAGGCTCCACATACATGGTCAGAACATTACCACTTTTGTATAAAGGGTTTTATAAAATACTTCCTTTGGCAGGAACTGGAAAGTTAACAGTTTCTCTCAAAAGAAATCTATGGACAGAGCAGGCACTGTGAGGATAAAACATTCTGTTCTAGCCTCTTTTAATTTTGTTCATTTTCCCTTAAATTTTATTTGTTTTGTGCTTTTTTTTCCTTCTGGGCAATGAATAAGTAGACCCAGGCTGACCATGAAGAGCCCCATCACTTCAAAACACCGGAATAGAATAGAATAGTTGATTTAAGATTAGGCTGAGATGGGAGTGGGAATGCAAACAAATGGTTCCAGGAGTTCCTCCAGGGTGGATGACACAGAAGCACCACTATGAGGAGTGTTCTAAGAGATCAGTTCTCACTGGGGACCCCTTTTGTACATACAGTCACCTTAATTTATCATCACATTTCAGGAAATTAAAAAAAAAATGGACTAGCAGTTATTTCCTGCCTCTCTCTTTTGCTTTGAAAAGCATGAGGTGTCCTGGTGAGCTCAACATACTCCAGTGATGACGACAAAACTTCTAACAGCTAATAATTTCAATAAAATGGCCTGTGTAAAGACTGCAGTTATTACAAATGGGTTAGAAGCACACATTTCAAAAATGTTTCTCTTGCTCTTTTCCCCCCTTTCTCTCTTCCTCTCTGTTTTCAAAGTCCACGTTTTTGGACATCCTGAGCTCTTTGCATGTAAATCTGTGTGGGTGGATGTGATGAGAAGCAGTTGAATAAACTTCCCTTAGAGCCACTAAAACCCTTGTAGAGGCTAACAGAGGCCAGGGGCTGAACAAATGGTCTGGAGTTAACGAGAGAATCCTGAGTGCTGATTTTAATTCACTGGGCTCCCATTCCCCACAATACAAAAGGAAATTTTTTCTTTAAAATAATGGAGAGCCTGATTAGGGTTTATCGAGGAATTATGACCTTTTGTGTGTCATAATCTATGTGTGTAATCATTAAAGTGTAGATTTACCCTTTTGCTTATTAAATAACATTGGAAGCATTTAAGACATTGGAAGCATCTAAATCTATAATATTTAGAATCTCATCATTTAGCTATATGGCTTTGTTTTTGAGTCAATACATTTATGTGTATGTTTGGGAATATATTTTATGTCCTAGGAAATGGTGTAGTCAATTCCTGGTTTCCTAGTATAAATTCTCCACACAAATAGATAGACGTACAGAATGAGAAAGGAATGGTTAGACAGGACTACAGATTCAGGCTATAAATGCAATGCAGCAGATTGGTTTTATCTCATAAACTGAAGGCTTGACAGAAATTAAGCCTGACTTGAAAGAATGCTAGAAGTTGGTAAAGAAACTATGGAGACTGAAAAAAAAAATAATTTATTTTATGTATTTCTTTTCATTATGAAAATTTGTCTCTGTAGTTCTTTGTGCATAGTAGACATTCAAAACATGTCAGTTCTTTGCCTTTTGCTGCTTTCTCTCCAATGTCTATATCTTACACTGGGATGTATTTTCCAAACATTTTTTTCATCGTTCTCCTAAAAATCATTTACAGCAGCTTAAGATATGCTAGTATCCAACCACTTAAATGGAATGAAGTTTATTATACACAATTCTTATATATACGTGATGGTTGTGTACTTATTACTCTTCTTACCCAGATATACTTGAGTATCTCTAAATGGAACACTTAGACTTTGAAGACTATGCTAAAAATATATACGGGAGAGGAGTCAAGATGGTGGTGTGGGAAGATGCGGAGTTATGTCTCCCCACAACTAGGGCACCTGCCGACCACTGGTGGGGGACTCTAACCTCCAAGGAGATGTGAGGAACCCCACAGTGAACTGGTAGAACGTAAGGGGACCGAGGTGGGAGGAGAAGTGGAGGCCAGGCAAGATCGGCGTCCCTGAGGCTGGGGAGATCAGGACAGGCAGGTGGGAGGGGCCATCCAGGAGGAGTGAGAGAGGAGCGGAGGGTGACTGCCCCACACACTTAGGCCCAGGGAGTATGCTGAGCTCCCAGGCTGATCCACTGCCCTCCAAAGCCACTTCCAGGTTGCATGGGTCCTTGGGGGCATAGGAAAGGAGGTGGGGAGATCAGGAAAGGCAGGTGGGAGGGGCCCTGTGGGAGGAGTGGGAGAGGAGTGCAGGATGATTGCCCCACCCACTCGGACACAGGGAGCTTGCTGAGCTCCCGGGCTGGTTCCCTGCCCTCCAAGGCCCCCCTCCCCTCATTGGTCCTGGGGGCATAGAAGGGAGGCTGGGGAGATCATGAGAGGCAGGCAGGAGGAACCCTCTCAGACCCCAGACCGGAGGAGCAGGAGAGGAGAGGAGGGTGTTTGCTCCACCCACTCAAGCCCAGGAAGCCTGCTGGGCTCCCAGGTGAGGTCTCCTGCCCTCTGAGACCAGGCGTGGGGGACAAGCCTGGGCCTCTTCTGTTCCTTGAGCCTAAGCCCCACATCCCACAGCCCCCAGGGCCTTTTTCAGCCTGGGCATTGGGCCCTGGGCATTGGCCCCACCCACCACCCAAACCTCACCTTTCTTAGGCCCTGCTCTCCACAGCCAAGGCCTTTCCCCCCATCCTTTTTTTTGTTTCCTTTTCCCTGATCCTCTTTTTTACTATTGTGATACTGACGTACCTTCCAGTTGTTGATTCATCTATATTTTTATTTTTACCTTCTTTCTAACATATCTGTTAGTTTCCTAGTCTAATTTTATTTTTTACTTTGTTATTGTTCTCTCTATTTTTATTTTGCCACCCCACACAGCTTGTGGGATCTTGATTTGTGAGCACGGGGTTGGGCAGAAGCTTCTGTGGTGGGAGCTCTGAGTCTGAACTACGGGACTAACAGAGAACCTCAGACCCCAGGGAATATTCTTTGGAGTGAGGTCTCACAGAGTTCCTCATCTCAGCACCAAGACCCAGCTCAACCCAATAGTTAACAAACTCCAGTGTTGGAAGCCTTAGGCCAAACAACCAGTAAAACAAGAACACAATCTCACTCATTAAAAAAAAAACAATTATATGGCAAAAAAATGTGTCACACATGAAGGAGCAAGGTAATAACCTAGAAGACAAAATAAATGAACAGGAAATAGGCAATCTAGCTGAAAAAGAACTCAAAGTAATGATAGTGAAGATGATCCAGAATCCCGGCAATAGAACGGAAGCACGGATTGAGAAAATACAAGAGATGTTTAACAAAGATCTACAAGGACTAAAGAACAATCAAACAGAGATGAACAACACAATAACTGAAATGAAAAATACACAAGAAGGAATCAATAACAGAATAACTGAGGCAGAAGGACGAATAAGTGAGCTGGAAGACAAAATGGTGGAAATAGCTGCCAAGGAACAGAATAAAGAAAAAAGAATGAAAAGAATTGAAAACAATCTCAGAGACCTCTGGGACAACACTAAACACACCAACATTTGAATAATAGGAGTCCCAGAAAAAGAAAAGAAAAAGAAAGGGTCTGAGAAAATATTTGAAGAAATTATAGTGGAAAACTTCCCCAACATGGAAAAGGAAATAGTCACTCAGTCCAGGAAGCACAGAGAGTCCCATACAGGATAAACCCTAGGAAAAACACACCAAGACACATATTAATCAAACTAACAAAAATTAAATTCAAAGAAAAAATATTAAAAGCAGCAAGGGAAAAACAAAAAATAATATACAAAGGAATCCCCATAAGGTTATCAGCTGATTTATCAGTGGAAACTCTGCAGGCCAGAAGGGGTGGCAGGATATACTTAAAGTGATGAAAGAGAAAAACCTACAACCAAGATTACTCTACCCAGCAAGGATCTCATTCAGATTCCATGGAGAGGTCAAAAGCTTTTCAGACAAACAAAAGCTAAGAGAATTAAGCATGACTAAACCAGCTTTACAAAAAATGCTAAAGAAACTTCTCTAAGTGGGAAACACAAGAGAAAAAGAAAACCCACAAAAACAAACCCAAACAATTAAGAAAATGGTAATAGGAACATACATATCGATAATAACCTTGAATGTAAATGGATTAAGTGCTCCAACCAAAAGACACAGACTGGCTGAATGGATACAAAAACAAGACCCCTATATATGCTGTCTACAAAAGACCCACTTCAAACCTAGGGACACATACAGACTGAAAGTCAAGGGATGGAAAAAGATATTCCATGCAAATGGAAATCAAAAGAAAGCTGAAGTAGCAATACTCATATCAGATAAAATAGACTTTAAAATAAAGACTGTTACAAGAGATAAGGAGGGACATTACATAATGATCAAAGGATCAGTCCAAGAAGAAGATATAACAATTATAAATGTTTATGCACCCAAAATAGGAGCACCTCAATACATATGACAAATGCTAACAATCATGAAAGGAGAAATTGACAGTAACACAATAACAGTAGGGGACTTTAACACCCCACTTACACCAATGGACAGATCATCCAAACAGAAAATAAATAAGGAAACACAAGCATTAAATGACACAATAGACCAGATATATCTAATTGATATTTATAGAACATTCCACCCAAAAGTGGCAGAATACACACTCTTCTCAAATGCACATGGGACATTCTCCAGGATAGATTGCATCTTGGGTCACAAATCAAGCCTCGGTAAATTTAAGAAAATTGAAATCATATCAAACATCTTTTCTGACCACAACGCTATGACTTTGGAAATCAATTACAGGAAAAAAATTGTAAAAAACACAAATATATGGAGGCTAAACAGTGTGCTTCTAAATAACCAAGAGATCATTGAAGAAATGGAAGAAGAAATTTAAAAATACACAGAAACAAATGACAACGAAAACACAACAACCCAAAACCTATGGGACACAGCAAAAGCAGTTCTAAGAGGGAAGTTTATAGCAAATCAATCTAACCTCAAGAAACAAGAAAAATCTGAAATAAACAATCTAACCCTACACTTAAAACAACTAGAGAAAGAAGAACAAAGAAAACCAAAGTCAGTAGAAGGAAAGAAATCATAAAGGTCAGAGCAGAAAATGAAATAGAAACAAAGAAAACAATAGCAAAGATCAATAAAACCTAAAGCTGGTTCTTTGAGAAAATAAACAAAATTTGTAAACCCTTAGCAAGACTCATCTAGAAAAAAAGGGAGAGGACGCAAATCAATAAAATTAGAAATGAAAAAGGAGAAATCACACCTAACACTGAAGAAATACAAAGGATTATAAGAGACTACTACAAACAACTATATGCCAATAAAATGGACAACCTGGAAGAAATGGACAAATTCTTGGAAAGGTATGATTTTCTAAGACTGAACCTGAAAGAATTAGAAAATATAAACAGACCTATCACAAATAATGAAATTGAAACTGTAATTAAGAATCTTCCAACAAACAAAAGTCCAGGACCAGATGGCTTCACAGGTGAATTCTAATCTAACATTTAGAGAAGAGCTAACGCCCATCCTTCTCAAACTCTTCCAAAAAACTGCAGAGGGAGAAACCCTCCCAAATTCATTCTATGAAGCTACCATCACCCTGACACCAAAAGCAGAAAAAGATATCACAAAAAAAGAAAATTATAGACCAAGATCACTGATGAACATAGATTCAAAAATCCTGAACAAAATACTAGCAAACAGAATGCAATAGCACATTAAAAGTATCATACACCATTATCAAGTGGGATTTATCCCAAGATGCAAGGATTCTTCAATATATGCAAATCAATCCATGTGATACACCACATTAACAAATTAAGGACTAAAAACCACATGATCATCTAAATAGATGCAGAAAAAGCTTTTGACAAAATTCAACACCAGTTTATGATAAAAACTCTCCAGAAAATGGGCATTGAGGGAATCTACCTCAACATAATAAAGGCCATATATAACAAACCCACAGCAAGCATCATACTCAATGGTGAGAAACTGAAAGCATTTCCACTAGGATCAGGAACAAGACAAGGATATCCACTCTCACTACTCTTATTCAACATAGTTTTGGAAGTCCTAGCCACAGCAATCAGAGAAGAAAAAGAAATAAAAGGAATACAAATTGGAAAAGAAGAAGTAAAACTCACTATTTGCCGATGACATGATACTATACATAGAAAATCCTAAAAATGCTACCAGAAAACTACTAGAACTAATCAATGAATTTGGTAAGGTTGCAGGATACAAAATTAATACACAGAAATCTCTGGCATTCCTATACACGAACAACGAAAAATCAGAAAGAGAACTTAAGGAAACACTCCCATTTACCACTGCAACAAAAAGAATAATATACCTAGGAATAAACCTGCCTAAGGAGGCGAAAGACTCGTACTCAGAAAACTATAAAACAGTGATGAAAGAAATCAAAGATGACATAAACAGATGGAGAAATATACCATGTTCTTGGATTGGAAGAATCAATATTGTGAAAATGACTATACTACCCAAGGAATCTACAGATTCAATGCAATCCCTATCAAACTACCAATGGCATTCTTCACAGAATTAGAACAAAAAATCTTACAATTCATATGGAAACACAAAATAGCCAAAGCAATCTTGAGAAAGAAAAATGGAGTTGGAGGAATCAGGCTCCCCGACTTCAAACTATACCCCAAAGCTACAGTAATCAAGACAGTGTGGTACTGGCACAAAAACAGAAATATAGATCAATGGTACATGATAGAATTCCCAGAGATAAACCCACGCACACATGGGCACCTAATTTACAACAAAGGAGGCAAGAACATACAGTGGAGAAAAGACAGCCTCTTCAATAAGTGGTGCTGGGAAAACTGAACAGCTACAAGTAAAAGAATGAAATTAGAACACTCCCTAACACCATACACAAAAATACACTCCAAATGGATTAAAGACTTAAATGTAAGACCAGCCACTATAAAACTTTTAGAGGAAAACATAGGGAAAACACTCTTTGACATAAATCACAGCAAGATCTTTTTTGACCCACCTCCTAGAGTAACAGAAATAAAAACAAAAATAAACAAATGGGCCTTAATTAAACTTAAAAGCTTTTGCACAGCAAAGGAAACCATAAACAAGAAAAAAAGACAACCCTCTAAATGGGAGAAAATATTTGCAAATGAAACAACAGACAAAGGATTAATCTCCCAAATATATAAACAGCTCACGGAGCTCAATATGAAAAAAAAAATCCAGTTGAAAAATGGCGGAAGACATTCAGATGGCCAAGAGGCACATGAAAAGATGCTGAACGTCACTAATTATTAGAGAAATGCAAATCAAAACTACAGTGAGGTATCAATCACCTCACACTGGTCAGAATGGCCATTATCAAAAAAGCTAGAAATAATAAATGCTGGAAATGGTGTGGTGAAAAGGGAACCCTCCTACACTGTTGATGGGAATGTAAATTGATACAACCACTATGGAAAACAGTATGAAGGTTCCTTAAAAAACTAAAAATAGAACTACCATATGACCCAGCAATCCCACTACTGGGCATAACTCCCTGAGAAAACCATAATTCAAAAAGAGACGTGCACCACAATGATCATTGCAGCACTATTTACAATAGCCAGGACATGGAACCAACCTAAATGTCCATTGAAAGATGAATGGATAAAGAAGATGTGGCCCATATATACAATGGAATATTACTTAGCCATAAAAAGAAATGAAATTGAGTTATTTGTAGTGAGGTGGATGGACCTAGAGCCTGTCATACAGAGTGAAGTAAGTCAGAAAGAGAAAAATAAATACCGTATGCTAACACATATATATGAAATTAAAAAAAAAAAATGGTACTGATGAACCTAGTTGCAGGGCCGGAATAAAGAGGTAGACATAGAGAATGGACTTGATGGCATGGGGAGGGAGGGCAAAGCTGGGGCAAGGTGAGAGTAGCAGTGACATATATACACTACCGAATGTAAAATAGTTGGCTGGTGGGAAGCAGCAGCGTAGCACAGGAAGATCAGCCCGGTGCTTTGAGATGACCTAGAGCAGTGGGATAGGGAGGATGGGAGGGAGAGGCAAGAGTGAGGGGATATGGGGACATGTGTATGCATATGGCTGATTTGCTTTGTTGTGCAACAGAAACTAACATGGTATTAGGAAGCAATTATACTCCAATAAAGATCTATTAAAAAATATATATATATATATATATATACACATATGTACATACAAACAGGAGAGTTTAAAACAGTGTGTGTGTGAGTATGTGTGTATGGGTGTGTGTTTGTCATAGCCTGAGTGAAAATTTAAAGAAAGAGAGAGGAGTGTTTTACATTACAGCAATTTAAATAATTTCAAATGGAATGTTTGATATCCCTTTGTTCAGATTATCATTTTGCTGACTAGCCACCAGGAAATTTCATCCAAATAAATTCACATCTTATAAGCAAAAAAAAAAAAAAAAAAAAAAAAAAAAAAAAGTACAGATGACTAGTCTTACTTTATAGAATGAAGAAAGCGAGAATATAAGAAGACACATTTCTGAAATCAGAAAATAGAAGTGCAAAATATATTGGGTTTTGCTGGTGTATGAAATAGTTCATACAGTTATTTGTTTCTTTTTGAAATGCAAGAATTCTTAAAGGGAGCAGTGATGCAGACAGCTGAGCTCAGCAGGGGTAATAGGGTTTAGCGGAGAGGCAGTTTATATCAGGGCTGCATTCCCTGGGAATTGGTGTTATTTTTTTGAGAGTGCTAAGTTTAGAGTTTCTCTTTTTCCACTTATTATTTTGTGGGTTCTCACCTGAACATTATAATGTTCTTTTGATTAAAGAAAAACAGTACGTGTTTGTGGAAAACTGAAAGTGAATTTCCTTCTTTCTGTAGAGAGAGCATAAAATTTGCTAAATTATATAAAAATTGTTCCTATGACTTTCATTTAACTTTATTATACATTAAATATTAAAATATCAATTCTCAATATTTAAGTTGCCTTCAATATAAAAACCTATGGAGATTCTGATGGCTCAAATAGCATTCAGAACCGCAGCTGGAATGGCTTCATGGATTAAACATCTGCTTCAAACTGTGAAAGTATTTGATTTAGATTCTGATGTTATTAGAATTAGATTGCTGGTGTATTTTTAAAATTTCCATTACAGTTTAATTCTCGCTAATTTTAAGATGAAGATGTCTAAACAATCATATTTCAACTATAAAATTATGAAAATTAGTGAGCTTATCATTTATGTGTAGGATGAGTCCCTCTCGATATGTCCCCTTGTAACTAAGTATTTATCTATAAAACATATAACATGCACAACTATATGGACATTGTTTCTTCATTTATTATTTAGGTTTTAAGGTCACTTAATGACATTCATTATGTAATATGAAATCATGAAGGATAAAATTAGCATCTCTACCACAATACCTTCCACCAGATTTTGTAGCCCTACCACATATGACCTTAGTGAAGTAAATGGATAATATATAATTGAACCAAATGCTGTAATACCTAGGCTGAGCCAAAACAATACTTAGAAGATCACATTCAGGTATAGATAAAAGGCTTGTCATGATTGGTTTTTATGAACAGCATGTCTTGTTTTGGCTTGTCCAGTATCCCTCCCCCTTATATCTAGTAAGAGCAACCCTTAATTCCATTTAGATGTGGTAGTACATGTTCCCTTCCCTAAAAATATGCTACTTATCCCAGTCTATATGCTAGTTGAGAACTCCTTAAAGACGGATTAATTATTACCAGTTAATCAAGGGATGTCAGCCAGGAGGTGTTTGGGAGGAGAGCAGAGATTTAGTTTCCTGTCCTCTCCAGCCTCTCCCTACTGTATTTATCTCTTTCTCTAGTTCCTGAGTCCCTGCCTTTGTCACGCCAACCTTAACTTAGAACTAATAACTTAACTTTTGGACAAGCCTCTTTGGTTCTGCAAGAAAGAGACTATCTTTGGTCCAAACTGGCCTGTCTAAAATCAGAATAATAAGAGCATATAACATTGCTAAAATAGACCTTTCTCTTGGCCAGTGTTAATCCTGGTTGACTGAGTCAGGTCAGCACGTACTTCCTATATTCTTCTCACCCAAACAAAGGGACAGGCAGAGGACTGAGGCCGGACCACAAGATAATATTCTACGTCCAAGGAGATTAATTTAAAGAGGACAGTGTGACTCAAAGCAGACATTAAGAATTCTCCCAAAGATCTGTTAATGGTTGCTGGAGACCAAAGAATGCCTATTTTTCTGTGGTACTGAAAGTTATGAGAATAATATAAGCAGGAGGTATATGTTGCCTTTATTTTATTTTATTTTATTTTATTTTATTTTATTTTATGATTATTCTGGCTGAGCAGGAAATTGAGCTAGTTACTTTGTGATTATGGAGAGCCTGGCATACCAAAGCAACCAGCTTGGTCTTAATTCTAGTGTTAATGGAGAACCACTTAATGTCTTTATTTAGAGGAGAGATACGTCCAGATTAGCATTTGATATACGTCACTTTATCCATTTTGTTGCAAAAATGTCTATATCAGCTAAGGGTGATTTTAATAATGCCACAGAATGTGAAGGTTAATAAACACAACATATCATAAGAGCAACTTATGACACAATTATAAGTTTTGAGATACATTTTGAACCAATAATATATACTTCTATACAAAAGTTTATTCCAGCTGTACTAATTACTGACAGTGTAATTGTGATTATCTATCCTATATATCAAGTATTCTCAATGTTGGCACTATTAACATTTTTTAAGACAACTTTTTTAGAATGTGGCCATCTTTTCAATTCATGAAAAGCTCTCTTCTGTCAGAGGGAATAACCTGCAAACAGAATCTGGATTGAGGCATTGTTTGGGTCACTGGATCTGCTGTGCTTAAAGTTAGTATACCCTTGAATTTTTAGTTCATTAGCAAAGGAAATTCCTATTTCTGTGAAAA
Source organism: Lipotes vexillifer (assembly GCF_000442215.2). Lineage (NCBI taxonomy): Eukaryota > Metazoa > Chordata > Mammalia > Artiodactyla > Lipotidae > Lipotes > Lipotes vexillifer. Next base: position 408,784 of record NW_006787415.1, read on the forward strand.
CATAGTTTGAAATGTCTGCCATTTGTAGCTGAAAAACTTCTGTTTACCACACGTAACAAAAATCACATTAAACCAAGTTTGCAGGTTCATATTTGTATGTTGATTTTACTTACTGATTAAGCAGTGACTGGAAAAATTTATACATTCAGTTTAATGCTTTTAGCATTGGAGATACCTAAACTTAATTGATTCAACTGCTAGGCAAGTCAAGCTATTGTTTGGAGATCAAACCAAATAGAGTTTTTTAAAAAAATTGTCAGCTGTTTTTTATTATTGTGTCTGGGGTAGAGATGCTATTAATCTCTGTGGTTTACTACTTACAGAAAGATATTGTCCTTAAAATTGCAATCCCAAGATTCTTTGGGCGATAACACTGCAGATAGTGCACAGAGCAGCATATTTTGGTGTTAATTGGTAGACTGGCTAATGAGAAAGGCTCTTGAATGTACAGACATGAATAAGAAGAAAAAAGTAAGCAGATTATTTGAGGAGGTAGGTTTAATTGTTCTACTAAGGACATCTACTATCTATATGCTGTTAACTTTCCCATTTTCTTCAGCTTTAATCTTTTTCCTTGAGCAGCTGTTAATAACCACTGCATACTTTTACAGGAAAAGTGACTTTGAAGGTTGGCTAACAAGGATTTCAGTTTTTGTTTTAAGTATAACTTTCCCAGGAAGGGAGAAGGCCAAAACATTCAAACCTAACTGAAAATAAACTGGTGTTTTTCTTCCCTCTAAGCATATTCGGAGCCCACTCCATTTCTAATGTACCATTGGGGCAGAATGCATAATGACTAACAGCCTGGCAGAGACCCAAGAGACATGTGAACAGTGTGCCTTGGCTACAGCCAGTTAGCCTGAAGCAGATGCCAAGGTTTATTGTCTTTGCAGTTTCCTGGCTTCCACCAGTAAGAAGAGTCACGGCTCTCACCAGACTTCTTAGCTAGACTATTCATGAATTGCATATTTATAGGCATTTCATAGGAAGAGGGCTTACTCTATGTTAAGTCCACGGCCAGAGAAGACTCACTCATAATGCAATTAGGAGAGAGTCACATTATTTTATGGTTATGTTATGCTGAGAAAGAGAGTCCATGTGTCCCTCTGTTTGTCATTATATTCTTATATATAAACAGGCACAGGAACAGGGAAAGGTATTTATAAACTTTGGTGTGTCCTGAAGTTACCGGCTTACAAATGAGAATGCTGGTTTAGCAGAGGTCTGATGTCTGAAGAACGGTCTCAGCTTGGAGCCTGCCTTGATCAAGTCTCCTCTTTCAGCTTTTGAGATCACTTAACAAAGAAACATTCCTAATACAGGTGGGAAAAATTCTTGTTCTGACCCATTTTTATTTTATTGTCTTCAGTCACCACTGTCATGGAGAGGACACTTGTTGTCAAGCTCAGTTCCTGGGCTAGACATTGGAGACCAGAGATGAGGAGCAACTCCTGTGGGGTCAATTTGGAAGTTCTACCTACTCCTTCCTACTCTGGTCTTCCAGGATTCAAACTTCCCCATTTTTATTAGCAGCACACCTAGGTTTAGGCTTCCCAAAATTGTCTAGGTGTTAACAGAGTGGGGACTAAGAGAGTTCATTCATATTCAGGGTTCACTTTTTTTTTTTTTTTTTTTTTTTTTTTTTTGCGATACGTGGGCCTCTCACTGTTGTGGCCTCTCCCATTGCGGAGCACAGGCTCCAGACGCACAGGCTCAGCGGCCATGGCTCACGGGCCCAGCTGCTCCGCGGCATGTGGGATCTTCCCGGACCGGGGCACGAACCCGTGTCCCCTGCATTGGCAGGTGAACTCTCAACCACTGCGCCACCAGGGAAGCCCAGGGTTCACTTTTTAATGCATAGGATGCCTTGTAATATGACTTAGAAGTCTAGTAGAGAGTCATTTAGAATTCTAGTATTCTTGTGATTTGTCCCCCATAACCATTTAGGAGTCATTGTTTAGGGTTTTGAAAGACTTATTTGTAAAATGCACTACTTTCACCTGAAATTGATCCAAATAGTTCATACTTTGTTATAGCATCAATAAAATCCGGCTGATGGTAATAGTAGGTAGAGAGAAGAAGCACTGCATATTCGTTTTCTGCCAATGGGAAATTTAACATCAATAATTGTCCCAAAGGCTCTAGAATCTCACCTTAAGCTCCTTAATCACCTCACATGGAAACCTGGAAGATATGTCTTTATGATTCCCTTTGAATCAATCTCTAAAATGATGACATTACCAGAGCAGATCTAAAACCCAAATTCCATGCTTGATATCAGAGAAACTAACTTCTCCAATGTTTCTGAATTGCTAAGGGGACTGCTTCATATACTGTAGCAATAACGTATTCCTAGGCTTCTGTTTTTGCTAAACATGGAGCTGATAGAGGTCTGCTTTGTCTACATTTGATATTCATCAGCGGTCTCCTGTTTTTATTTTGTGTGTGTTTACCAACTTAAAAAAATTTTCTTTTTTTTTCCTGAGGATCCCTAAAGAATTTCCTGACCTTTAAACTACCACAGAGATGAGAGGGTAAACCTAGAAATGCAGGCAGTTTGGGTGTATAACCATAATAAGGTCCTCAAATGGAAACACAGGGTTCCACCTCCTCAGCTAAGGACAACAATTCCTAATCTGTCTATTCATTCCATGGAAAGCACTAGGTTCTGCGAAGCTCATCACAGACTTGGTTTTATGACTAACATGAAAAGTAATAGATATTTCTTTGATTCCCTGAATCACAGAGTTTTTCCAGGGTCATCTTCCCTTATCCTCAAAACTTGATATTAGTCATAACCCCGTTAAGTAGGGGTGAGCAATATAATATAACCCTAACATAAATAAGATATTTCTTCCAGTTGTAAAATGAGTAAGTCACGGGGATGTAATGTACAGTACGTTGACTACAGTAAATAATACTGTATTGGATATTTGGAAGTTGCTAAAAGAGTAGATCTGAAAAGTCCTTATCATAAGAAAAATTTTGTAACCATCTATGGTAACGAACGTTGATTAGACTTATTGTGGTGATCATTTTGCAATATATACAAATATCAAATCATTACGTTGTATACCTGAAACTAACATAATGTTATGTGTGAATTATACCTCAATGAAAAAACTAAAACATTTCTAACATGCAGCCCTTTAAACTATATAAATTTTATATTAGAATAATGCATAAACTTTATATTAGGAAACAAGAAATATAGTAAAATGAATAAACTGTAAAGTTTAAAGAGCTGAAAAAAGAATTAAGATGCACAATGAAAACAAAGGGAATCAATTAATAAAATTAAAAGTAGAAATCAATCAAATAGACAATATAAAAAAATAGTGGAAAAAAACAATGTGTTTCTCTTCTGTAAAGTTTAACAAAATAGACCTCTGGGAAAAATAAGAATGCCCACTGTCAGCATCACAATTTAATATAGCACTGGAGGTCCTAAATGAGGCAATGACTCGAGAAAAATGCAAGTTACATGTCATTAAAGAGTGTGTGTATATCAGATATGTGCGTTTTAGATATATATGTATATATCTATGTCTGTGTCTTTCTCTGAATGAAAGAAAAGCAAAACTGCTGGTTATTTGAAAGTAAATAACTGAGAAGCTACTAGAATTAATAAGACAGTTCAGAAGGGTGATTGAATAAAAGACCAACATATGAAAATCAGTAACATTTCTATGCAACAATGATAACCAGTTAGAAAATTTTATACAAAAAATCCCATTCACAAAATCATAAATCATAAACTCTATATAACTACATGAATAAAACTATAAACTGTTGCTAAAGGATCCCCCGCCCACCTGCCATAAACACTTAGACAAGTAGAAGAGGCAAATCATGTTTATGTGAGAAGACTCAAACCATGAAGATGCTAATTTTTGAGAAAATAATAATGAAATTCAATGTAACAATGAAAATCACAGCAGTATTTTTCATATACAGTGATAAGCTCATTCTGAAGATTATATGGAAAAAAGATGCATAAAATAACCAAGAAAATTCTGAAGATGAACAATTACTCCCGATATTAAATCATATTATAAATCTGTGCCTTATGTAGACTAGTATTAGGACAGGCAAGTACAGATGGAAAAATGGAAAACAGTGGACTCCAGAGAGAGATTCCTTTATATTAGATAATTCAATTTATGATAAAGAAGTCTTTTAAAATCAATAAGAATAGACTTTGTTTAATGTGCTGGGAAAATTGACTTTCCTTTGGAAAAAATTCCAATCCATAGTTTACAGCATACATAAAGATAAAAATGAAGAACTATGTGCAAACTATGACTAAACAAAACTATAGTGTTTTTATAGGAAAATCTTATAGATATTAGTCACAAAAGGAACCAAAAATATATGAATATCTTTTCAGCTTCACTGACAATCAAGGAAAAGTTAACATAATAGAGATATATATTTTACTGCACGAGAATATTGTTGGTGAGATATTTTGAATCTTTCTTATAGTCTGTTGGTTGCCTTTTGGAAGTCAATTGATTGGTATTTCTCAAAATTAAAAGTGTACACATCCTTACATCCAACAATTGCAATTCTGGGGATGTAGGTTAAAGAAATAATTACTCATTTTTGCAGAAGTGTGAGGTACTTTTAATGGTAAAAATAAGGAAACACTATACTGTCCAACATAAAAATGTAGTTAAGTAAATTATGGTAGCATCATACAGTGTAGTAGTATGCAGTTTAAAAAAGAGAGCTGTAGACCTATAGGCATTGACATGAAAATATTCCCAAACATAATGGAAAAGAAAGTTCCAGAATACTACATTTAGTGTAATGTTATATATGGAAATATAAAAGCCATTTGTTTACTTGAAAATATATGGGTAAATGCGTAGGAAGAGGACAAGAAGGTGGAAGAATGCATGACAAAATGTTAATACTGTTACTTCTGGGGAAGAAAATGGGATTGAAGCTGAGAAAATTGAGAATTTCATTTTTTTTGAATACTTCTATATTCTTTGGATCTTGTATAGCATTATTTAGGTATTACCCGTGTAATTTTTAAAATGCTGCAAATAAATAGAAAAATCTAAAGAAAGGTAGATGAAGGCTCAGAGTATGAGAAAAATACTTAATCACAAGGAGAAAGAGATAAACCTCATGGTTAGAAAATAAAAATCAAAGATTGTAGAAAATTTGGTTTATTAGACAAGGATAAAAGTACCAGTTTGAAAGTCAGTGTGATTGGTGGGAGATGAGGGAAATAAGTTATAATCTGATGAAATGAACAATGTGTAGGAAGGCTGGCTATAGAGGGATGCTGTGCAAAAATAGCTGGAGGGGAAGATGATTTAAAGGGGACCAGTCTAATGCATGCCATTGAGCATATATACTGAACATAACTTAAAATAGTTTCTAAAAAGTGAGGCAAGGTGTCAATTGTGGGAGATGGAGAAAGAGGAAAAGTATTAAATTTTTATGAAGTCTAATTTTAAAAAATTTCCCCTTATGCGTTGTGCTTTTGGTGTCAAGGCTCAGAACTTTTGGCCTAGCCTTAGATCTTGAAGACTTTCTCTTTTTTTTCCCTAAGGGTTTTATAGTTTAGCATTCTTACATTTAAGTCCAAGTCCAGACTGAGTTAATTTTTGTATAAGGTGTAAGGTTTAGGTCAAGTTTCTTTCTTTTCTTTTTTCATTGATGCCCAGTTGCCTCAGAACTATTTGTCGAAAAGGCCATATTACTTCCATTGAATTGTTTTTGCCCCTTTGTCAAAAATCAGTTGGGCATGCTTGTGTGGATCTAGTTCCAGGCTTTCTATTTTGTTTCATTAATTTATATGTTTATCTCCCTGCCAACCAACCGTGTTGATACTACAGCTGTTTAATAAGTCTTGGAATCAAGTAGACTGATTTCTACCACTTAATTCTTCTTTAAAAATTGTTTTAGCTCTTCTCTGTCCCTTTGTCTTTTTGTATAAATTTTAAGATAATCTTACCTATTTCTACAAAAATTCTGCTTGAATTTTGATAGCAGTTGCATTGGACCTGTCTATCAATTGGGGAAGAACTGGCTTCTTTATGTCCTGGTGGGACACAAGTCCCAACTTCCTACTCAGCCTTCTCTGATATCACCCTGGCACCAGTGGAGAGGGAGAATGCAGCTGAGACACCTTGTTACAGCTTGGTGAGGGTGAGATTCTAAGCTCTCTGCTCAGCTTTGTGGGTGTGGGTAAGAGTGGAACCACAGTTTTCTTCTGTGGCGTTTGGCTGGCGTAGAGTAGTTATTAGCGAAAGTCTTCTGTCTTGCTAAGCTACCTATTTCCTGGTACCTTGTCCAGAGAGAGAAAACTTTTCCTGTGGAATTTTGATCTGTACTCATTGGTGTTTCCAGGTTGCCATCTCTTTCAGCTCCCAGTCTGGGATAGATGAGGCTCCTGTGTTGTTCTTTGGGGCCTGAGGTCCCTAGCTGGTCTGCCTTCCTATCTCCACCTTTCAGATTCTTCTTAGTATATTTTTTATATAACGTCCAGGATTTTTAGTTGTACTTGGTAGGAGGAATAGGGGAAAAAGTAGAGTTTTTTTCAAAAGAGGCTGGCTTCTATTAATGATATCCTCACAGAGTAAGGGCCAGCTATGACCTGGCACTTGGTGAACCTCTCCACAGTTTCTTGCCACAATTATTCCACCCGTGTCTGACTTAAAACAACCTGCTAATCCCAAACATCTTCTAGGAAGACACCATCCATCATACCAGACTTCTTGGTGGTTTTGTGCTTTGGCCAAATGCACTGAGAACAAATGTTTAGAGTTAGACCACCCAAGATATTTTCACTTCTGTGGTCAACCATCTTTGAATTAAGGTTTCTTGGGGTTAAAAGGTTGTTCACATTCTGAACACATTAATACTTCCAATTTTCTATGTTCTTACCACCACATAGATACTACAGACATTGGATTTTCACTATATGCACATGAGGAAATTTGGACTCCAACAGTAGCTTTTTAACTTTAAATTGATCAAAGTCACCTATTTTTATTATGGTTCTTATTATTTCTACTGAATTTTATTTATTGGGGAATAAATATAAAAATTTCCTGGGTACCTGATAGCCAGTCAGTTGGCTGCCATGCATATCAAAGTATAAGAAAGGAATGGACCAGTACTTCCAGTACAGCAAGGTGGAAATATTTTTCTCACTATAATTTACATTGAGTTAGAGAGTCTTTATATAGCTCCATTCCTACTTGGTTCCAGATGGACTGTAGTTCTCTGTGAACCGGGACACAGGCATAGCATAATTTATAGGCTGTTTGGGCTTGCATTGATAAAGAAAATGTTATCTTCCTTCTTAAGAAAATATAGGCTGCATAGCATGATACAATTGTTTATGGAGGCCGTAAACTTCATGTCAGTCCTTACCTTGCAGAATCTACTTTTCTGTGTATGGAAACTGATGTTCTTCTATTAAAAATATCCTAAAGTAGACAGTAGCAATCGTATTGGAAATCAAAACATCATGATTATTCGAAGGCAAAGCAACAAATTCATCTTTTTGTAATTAAGTTAGGCTTAAGGAAAAAAGGGAGAACACGATCTTGGTTTTGCCTTAGCTGGGGTATTTTTGTTTTAATTCAGTTCATCTAAAAATGTGCACTTATTATTTTTATTAAGTAATAACTGATCATAATTTAAAGTCAGATCTTTTTATACAGCTTGTAATGATAAAAGTACGTCAAGTCTCACTCCCAGAGGCTGCTACTTACAGCACTTACAATTTGGACTTTTAGAATTAATAGAATTCTGAAACTCTTCTCAAAATAATTAAACACTATAGATAATCAATAAGTTCTATTTCCCCCACTCAAATATCCCTTCTTGAGTATGAACCATTTTTTGTCCTAGGACATTCCTTCTAATCAATCACCCTGACATGCCTGTTCCTCATCTACATTCCTCATCCCCTGAATCCTGAATTCCTCTTTCTTGGTTTACAAACTTTATTTTGTGGTCCACATGCTCCAGTAGCTTCCTGAGCAATAGTTGATAAGATGTATAGTTGTTGTTGTTTTATACTTTAGTCTACTTGAGTAGAGAGTCTTATTTTAGGTAAGAAATTATTTTCACTCAGAATTTCAAAGGCATCCCTCTATTGTCAGCACTTAACATAGTGCCTGGTACAGAGTAGGTATTCAATAAATCATTGTTGAATGAATTATCTTCTAGCTTACAATATTGCTATTTTGAGAAGTCCAACACCATATGCCATTCTAATGATTACTCCTTCATATAATACCTTGCTTTTCTGTTTGGAAACTTTCAGAATCTTCCCTTTATCTCTAGAGATATTCTTACAGTGATGTGCACTGGTATAGATTTTTTAAAAGCTTATTCTGCTGTGCATTCATAGAGCCTTTTTATATAGAGATCTGTGGATTTGTTTTATTATGGAAAATTATTATATCATCTTAATTTTTTTTGGTCATTTCCCTTTCTCCATTCCTTTACTCTCTATTACTATAACTTTTAGTAGTAGAATATTGAATTTCTTGAATAGATTGTCAATTTTTTTATTCTTTTTGTCAAAATTTTTGTTATTTTGACTTTTAATTCTTTCTAGGCAATATCTTCCATTTTATCTTTCAATCCTCTGTTGTATTTTTAAAATACTTCTATCAGTTTTCAAACGACCAAGAACTCTTTCATTTTAGATGTCAACTAAGTGGTTGATCACATGAGTCTAAAATACTGGAGCAACATCTGGTCTGGGGATATACATTTGGGAGTTGTCCAAATAGATGGAGTTTAAAATCATGAGACTAGATGGGATCACCAAGGAAGGGAATGGAGACAGAGAAGAGAAATCCAAGTACTAAGGTGTTCCAACTTTCAGAGGTCATTTTGATGAGGAAGAACCAAGATAGGGAACAGGCCAGTGAGCAAAGGGGAAGGAACACACAAGTGTGTGATGTCCTGTAAATCAAGGGAGAAAATGTTACATGGCCAAAGTGTATGACTGTCTGTGACAAATGACACTTATAAGGCAAATGAAATGAGAATTGAGAATTGACTACTGGATTTAGCAATAAAGAGGTCATTGAGTCATGGGTGTTCTCGAAAATATGCCATTTAAATACAGCAGTGAGGGCAAAAGCCTGAGTGCAGCAAGATCAGGAATGAATAGGAGGATGTATATTATAGCAGAGATTACAGCCAACTCCTTTTGCCATGTAGGAGAGTAGAAATGGATCTCTGGAGGGTGGAGGGTGAACTGGTGTTCACAGAGGTTTCTCTGGAAGAGTGGGGAAACTAATGCTTCCCGGAGAATGGCAGCTTTTCCATCAAAAGCTGTGGAAACTCAATGACTTTCAGGTATGAAGAGTTTTAAGAGATGAGATAGAGCATAATATTTAAGTGATATGAACTTTACATCAAAAAATATAATATTTACCAAAATAATTGTACCTTAGTCATGATTTTGCTGAGTACTATCAAGCTAATGCAAAATAGAGAGTGAATTTTGATATCTTTGCTTGTGATGTGTTTTTCATTAAACTCAACTACTATTAATCAGTATTTAATTATCCTGACTTTTCACTCAAGATATTTTTCACAAGTTTCTGCTACAAAGTGCTTTCAGGTATTGAGCAGGCAATTTCTTATTTGGTAAAGCCTTGCCTTGAGTAGGCATTGAGTGCAGTTCCTATATGGGTGTGAGCCACCTCCTTTTTACTGAATAATACTCCTCAGACCACTTTCAACTCCTTCAGTCTTCAACCTTGACTTTGCAAGATCGGCAACAAAAGATGCTAGTTATCTCCTTAGGGATATGCATATCCAGGTTGTGATGATTTCTTTCTTTTTATTTTTGAGGAAAGCCCTTCACTGTGCTTTTCTTTTTTTTTCTTTTGGCCGCATGGCACGGCATGTGGGATCGTAGTTCCCCCACCAGGGATTGAACCCACACCCCTGCATTGGAAGGCAGAGTCTTAACCACTGGACCACTGGGGAAGTCCCCCTTCACTGTGCTTTGTATACCATTTTATTTTAACTGGGAGAACCTGCTTGTTAAAAGAACCAAATTTTCTTCTATGGAAAACTTTAAGGCTTAGAGTTAACATAGCAGAACCATTCTTTTTTAATTTAATTGTTTTTTAGTTTTTTTTTTTAATTGAGTGAAAGATTATTTAAATTCTATAGTGCTTTACAACTTTCAAAAGTTTTACAAACATGATTTCATATAATCCTATAAGAACTCTTTTCCCCCCATATCCCTATATTGCCCCTCCCTCCTCCCTCTCCCCACTGGTAACCACTAGTATGTTCTCTGTATCTGTGAGTCTGCTTCTTTTTTGTTTTATTCACTAGTTTATTAGATTCCACATATGAGTGATATTATATAGTATTTTTCTTTCTCTGTCTGACTTATTTCACTTAGCAGAATGCCTTCCACATCCATCCATGTTGTTGCAAATCGCAAACTTTCATTCTTTTTTTATGACTGAGTAGTATTTCATTCTATATATATACAATACATCTTCTTTATTAATTCATCTGTTGTTGGACACTTAGGTTGCTTACATAACTTGGCCATTGTAAATAATGCCAGCAGAACCATTTTTAAACAGAGCCCTCCTTTCATAGCGAAGACCCTAGGAGAATGTGGTAACAGGTATGAAAGGAGTACAATATTGGGCAAGTTAATGAAAGTCTCTGAGCATCAGGTTCCCCTGATCCCAAGGCCTCCTGCCTTTTCTGTCTGTGTACTTTGTCTCAGTGAGCCCTTTGTTTTAGTATGTGGCAATCCTCAGAGTATTCACCGTCTTGTATCTCTGCCAGTTTTCCTCTGAGATCCAACTCTCCCTAGTATACATTTAAAACACTTTAAAGTCTTCCCTTAACATGATCTGCAAAGCCTCACATGATCGGCCCCTGCATACTCTTTTAGCCCCATCCTGCACAAGATTTGGAAATTATATAGTGGTCCCATACTCCCCTCTGGAGAGCCTTCCTAGGTGCACTGGCTTGCTGTTTTTGGCTATTAGCTGCCAAAGTGGGGTTCTGGCACTCATTTTTATTTCAACTAGTAATTGAAAAGAAGCAACACCATATCAGCCTACTTTCTAGTTGTAACAATGTTCCATGTGGTTGTCAAATACCACAAGAAAATAGTATTACTTCACACAGGTATTCTTTCCCACATGTAACAAACTCGTACTAAATCTTTGTCAGAAAGTATTTCAAATACCGTTTGTGAAACATCAGTGGTTGTGTACAAATAATAGAACACCCTAACTGCCTGACAGATTCAATAATAGGGAGAACACTGAGAAAGCCTTTTCTTCCTGCCTTTCCTCTTCTCAGGGCATACACTCTCAAGCTCGTAAGACAATCACCTATTCTGGAGATCCTTTCATTCTAAATGGATTATTTTGTAGTCATTTCCTAGAGCTGTGGTAAGAAAGTACCATAAACAAGATGGCTTAAAATAACAGAAATTTATTGTCTCACAGTTCTGAAGGCCAGAAGACTGAAATCAAGGTGTCACCAAGGCCATCCTCTCTCTGAAACCTGTAGGGGAGACTATTCCCCTGCCTCTTTCTAATTCTGGTAGCTTGCCAGAAATCCAGGGCATCCCTTGGCTTGCAGCTGCAGCACTTCAGTCTCTGCCTCCATCATGACATGGAGATGGGCAGGATGGTAGAATTCTTTAGATATGGAATAAACCAACCAGGATAGTAAATGGACTTAAAAGAAAACCAATGCAACCTTTTTCTTTCTAGTACTAAAAACAACTAAACTTCTTGGATAAGATATAAAATAACTCTTAAAAGGATCAATGAGTTGACCAGAGAGTAAGGAATTATTAGTCTAAGGACTGGGATCTAAGTGGACCACTGCAGCTGGATTTTACTCTGAGGATATTTAAATTAACTTACACTAGATTACCATGAACATTACTTTTTATGATCTCACATGGATGAAAAAAGAGACAAAGTCAAAGTGCCACCCATATTGAAAATTCTGATAGATAGCTTCGCCCTCCCTGTACATCTGAGACCCCCAAATGGCAACACTCTCAATGTAAAAGTAAATTGGGGAAATTACATCCCCAATCATGGGCCTAAAAGGAAAGTGGACCCTTTCAAACATAGGAGCAGAATGGGAGGGCAAAGGAAACTGTTGAGAGTTAAAACCACAAACCAAGAGAATACTTAAATACACAACATGTGCGTGGTCAAAAATCTCAAACTGAGAATTTAATTTAGAGAGATCCCAAATTGTTGGTGTCCCACCTGGCAGAAGGAAAATGCAAATCTCTTCAAGAACCCATTGTCTTGCCAGTCCCCAATGACTTTCCACAATAAACCCTAAGGCAATTAAGAAGTCCACAATCAAAAATAACTAAAAGCACCATGAGGAAGAACCAGCAGAAACAAAACTCTCAAGAATTTTAAGGACAGTGGAATATCAGACACAATTTACAAAATGTTTAATCTCTTATAATAAATTAAAACCAAGTTTGAAAATGTGCATAGGGTATAAGGAACTACAGCAAATGACAAAGCAGCTTTGAAAAATAACCAAAGAAAATATCTAGAAATAAAGGATATAATTGGAATAAAAATGTCAAAGGACATTTTGTTGTTGTTTTTGTTTTTGTTTTTGTTTTTGTTTTTGCAGTACGCGGGCCTCTCACTGTTGTGGCCTCTCCCGTTGCGGAGCACAGGCTCCGGACACGCAGGCTCAGCGGCCATGGCCCGCGGGCCCAGCCGTTTCGTGGCATGTGGGATCTTCCCGGACCGGGGCACGAACCCATGTCCCCTGCATCGGCAGGCGGACATTCAACCACTGTGCCACCAGGGAAGCCCTCAAAGGACATTTTTAACAGAAAATGCTCTGGGCTTCCCTGGTGGCGCAGTGGTTAATAATCCGCCTGCCAGTGCAGGGGACACGGGTACAAGCCCTGCTCCGGGAAAATTCCACATGCAGCAGAGCAACTAAGTCCGTGTGCCACAACTACTGAGCTTGCGCTCTAGAGCCCAGGAGCCACAACTACTGAAGCTTGCGCGCCTAGAGCCTGTGCTCTGCAGCAAGAGAAGCCACCGCAATGAGAAGCCTGTGCAACCGCAATGTAAAGTAGTCCCCCCAGCCCCCCTCCCTCCAAGGGGTGAAGAGACAAAGACCCAATGCAGCCAAAAATAAATAATAAATTAATAAATTTATAAAAGAAAATGCTCTGACAAAAGAAAGATTTAGTGAGTTGAAGATTAGATCTGAAAAACATTAGCCAGAATACAGCACAAAGAGGCAAAGAGATAAAAAGTATGAAGGACAGATTAAGAGGCATTGTGAGAACCCATGAAAAGTCTAACATTTGTCAAATTGGAGTCTAAAAAGGTGAAGAGCGTAGAGTAGAGGCAATGTTTGAAGACAAATGGCCAGGAATCTTCCAAAATTGATGAAGGAGGGATCTCAGCATCAGATTCAAGAATCTGAACAAACCCCAAGTAGATTAAATGAGAAGAAATCCACACTTTGACAAATTTTAGTGAAACCAAAGATCATGGATAACAAAGCATAGATCAGTTAAAAGGAGTGTAAGAAAAAACATGTATATCTGAACATCTGTCAGCAATAACTGTTAAGGAGTGAACGAACCTGAACAAGAACATCGTAAAATACGAATCCCAAATGGCCAAAATAACACATGAAAAGATGCTTAGTCTCATGGGAAATACAAATTAAAATCAAATTAACATACCATTATATTTCCACCAGATTAGGGAAAAAAACTAAAAGTCCGACAATACCAAGGAATATCAAGGATGTAGAGAAATGAGAACACTCGTACATTGCTGGTGGGAGTATAAATTGACATGATCAATTTGGAAATAGTTTGGCATTACCTGTGAATATGAAAATATGTAAAATCTATAATCCAGCAATTCTACTAGTGGGCAAATACCCTAGAATTTTACCTAGTAAATACACATATGCACTATTTACGTGGACCAGGATTCTCATAGAAGCATTGTGCTGTAATAGTTAAGAATTGGAAAAAACCCCAATATCCATCAACATTCAAAGCAATAGTGTACAAGGGTTCCCTTTTCTCCACATCCTTGTCAGCATTTGTTATCTGTCTTTTTGATGATAGCCTTCCTAACAGGTGTGAGGTGATATCTTATTGTGGTTTTGATTTCTATTTCCCTGATAATTATTGATACTGAACACCTTTCCATGTACCTGTGGGCCATCTGTATGTCTTTGGAAAAATACACAGTCCGATTCTTTGCCCATTTTTTAATTGGGTTACAATAAAGCAGTTAACCTTTTCAGGTTACTGCTCTGCTTCAGATTTGGGAGACCTAAGGTCACCGTGAATTTTTCTTGCTCTAAGATGAGGGGCTGAAGAGTATTGTAATGTTCAAAGAATCAACCTGCATTCTTTAAGATGGGATGTTAGTTATAACTGTCATATTTTCACTTCTCAAATATGCTATGAGAATTAAATTAAATTTTATCTGGGATCACCAAATGCAAACAACATAAATTTGTACCTAAGAGTATTTTGTAGCTATAGGAATGTTTTCCTCATTTATTATAGAGTTAAGTCCCAAATTCAAAGTCTTAGAACTCAGGAAATTCCTAATTAAATTTCTCATAGTAGTAATGTCCCTTGAATAATTTTGATCATTTTTTTGGAGATAAAGAAAAGAGCCTCAAGTTTCCTGGCCTTGAGGTAGATGCAAGCCCCCCAAAATACATTTTATTTTACCTTTTAAACTTTATTATTAGGTAAGGGCAGGAGGCCTCCTTTAGATCTTGCCACTATTCTGCTCAAAATTCTCCAGTAACTTACTATCTCATTCAGAGTAAAATCCAAGCTCCTTGCAGGGCCTGGAAAGCTGGCCCTACTTGACCTCACTCCTGGTCACCGCACTGACATCCTGTCCCCCTCCCCTTTCCCCTCTTTCTTCACTCTATGTGTGTTCCTCTCTCAGGGCTTTTGCCTTTGCTTTCCCTTGGCTGGGAATACTTCTGCTCTACTGTACCATGTGGCTCCCTCCTGCCCCATTTTTTAGGTCTTTGTTCCTCTTTAGGGAAATCTTCTCTGACAACCCTACTATAAATCACAGTACTCCTCTCCTAACACACATTCCTTTTACCCATTCCATGCTTTATTTTTATGCATAACATTTTGAATATGACACTTAAATATTTTACCTTTCAAGATAAGTAGGCAATTGTCTTCATTAAAATCTGAGCTTCATGAGGGTAGGTACTTTAGCTACTTTTTTTTTCTCATGGCTGTGACCCAGTACGCAGAACACTGCCCATAGTAGGTGATCAGTAACTTAATCATTGGGTAAATGAACGCCTAATGGTGTTGTCCCAGTCTTCAAGATCCCTTGCTGAGTTTGTTCATCCAGTTGGAACTTTGGTTATTGGCTTATGTACTCATGCATCCATTGCTAATTGTGGGGTCTTTGGCAGGGCCTCTGATTTCAAAGTCTGAGTAATCTGTGCCAGCCTTGTTCTGACACCAGACCTTTTGGTTCTGTCAACTTCGTTGATGCCTCCTTTTTCAACTACCCCTAACCTCTTCTAGAACTCAGGGGAACCTCCTTCCAAAATTACTCCTGGTTGTGAATGAGGAGCTTAAGACTAGCCTCTCAGGCTTTTTCTCTGCCTAAGCAGAAGCCCAAATGGCATTTGTGTTCTTCTCTGGTTGTCCCAGGATGGTACAAGGCAATCATTGTAGCTGATTCTTCTCAGAGTTCAAATGGGAATATGGTTATATGCCCCTCTGCTTCGTAATTCTTAAAACTATGAGGTTGGTTTCTGGCACCTCATTTCCTTCTTGTTGCTCCCATGTGTAACCTGTGTTCCTCATTATCATTCTTCAGATATTAACCAGTAAATGGATGATTCCTCCTGTTGTTTAGAAGAAAAAAAAGGAATTGTTGTTGTTGTTGTTGTGTTTTATTTTAAAAGACTGGAAAAAGGATCTTCAGATATGATTGATTATGTAAGCTTTTTATCAGGACCCAGTATAAGAGGTCACATTATCAAACGCTTTAGTACTGGTTGTTTCTTAATGTACTTTCTACTGTAGCATTTATAGTTGCAGAGCAGCCTCATAAAGGTAAGGCTTACAACCAAATAATTGGCTATGATAAACTTAATTTTCAACACTGGCCTACTACTGATCAATTTATTTATGAAGTAAAGGTTCAGAATTTAATTCAAATTATTGGGATTAAACTGCTCTTTTTTTTAACATCTTTATTGGAGTATAATTGCTTTACATTGTTGTGTTAGTTTTTGCTTTATAACAAAGTGAATCAGCTATACGTATACATATATCCCCATATCCCCTCCCTCTTCTGTATCCTTCCCACCCTCCCTATCCCACTCCTCTAGGTGGTCACAAAGTCCTGAGCTGATCTCCCTGTGCTATGTGGCTGCTTCCCAATAGCTGTTTTACATTTGATAGTGTATATATGTCAATGTCACTCTCTCACTACATCCCAGCTTACCCTTCCCCCTCCCTGTGTCCTCAAGTCCATTCTCTACGTCTGCATCTTTATTTGTGTCCTGCCCCTAGGTTCTTCAGAACCTTTTTTTTTTTAGATTCCATATATTTTAGCATATGATATTTGTTTTTTTCTTTCTGACTTACTTCACTTTGTATGATAGACTCTAGGTCCATCTACCTCACTACAAATGACTCAATTTCGTTTCTTTTTATGGCTGAGTAATATTCCATTGTATATATGTGCCACATCTTCTTTATCCATTCACCTGTCGATGGACACTTAGGTTGCTTCCATGTCCTGGCTATTGTAAATAGTGCTGCAGTGAACATTGTGGTACATGACTCTTTTTGAATTATTGTTTTCTCAGGGTATATGCCCAGTAGTGGGATTGCTGGGTCATAAGGTAGTTCTATTTTTAGTTTTTTAAAGAACCTCCATACTGTTCTCCATAGTGGCTGTATCAATTTACATTTCCACCAACAGTGCAAGAGGGTTTCCTTTTCTCCACACCTTCTCCAGCATTTATTATTTGTAGATTTTTGATGTTGGCCATTCTGACTGGTGTGAGGTGATACCTCATTATAGTATTGACTTGCATTTCTCTAATGATTAGTGATGTTGAGCATCCTTAACATGTGTTTGCTGGCAGTCTGTAAACCTTCCTTGGAGAAATGACTATTTAGGACTTCTGCCCATTTTTGGATTGGGTTGTTTTTTTTTTTTTTTTGATATTGAGCTGCATGAGCTGCTTGTATATTTTGGAGCATGAATCCTTTGTCAGTTGCTTCCTTTGCAAATATTTTCTCCCATTCTGAGGGTTGTCTTTTTGCCTTGTTTATGGTTTCCTTTGCTGTGCAAAAACTTTTAAGTTTCATTAGGTCCCATTTGTTTATTTTTGTTTTTATTTCCATTAATCTAGGAGGTGGGTCAAAAAGGATCTTGCTGTGATTGATGTCATAGAGTGTACTGCCTAGGTTTTCCTCTAAGAGTTTTACAGTGTCTGGCCTTACATTTAGGTCTTTAATCTATTTTGAGTTTATTTTTGTGTATGGTGTTAGGGAGTATTCTAATTTCATTCTGTTACATGTAGCTGTCCAGTTTTCCCAGCACCACTTATTGAAGAGACTGTCTTTTCTCCATTGTATTCTTGCCTCCTTTATCAAAGATGAGGTGACCATATGTGTGTGAGTTTATCTCTGTACTTTCTCTCTTGTTCCATTGATGTATATTTCTGTTTTTGTGCCAGTACCATACTGTCTTGATTACTATAGCTTTGTAGTATGGTCTGAAGTCAGGGAGCCTTATTCCTCCAGCTCCGTTTTTCTTTCTCAAGATTCATTTGGCTATTCGGGGTCTTTTGTGTTTCCATACAAATTGTGAAATTTTTTATTCTACTTCTGTGAAAAATGCCATTGGTAGTTTGATAGGGATTGCATTGAATCTGTAGATTGCTTTGGGTAGTATAGTCATTTTCGCAATGTTGATTCTTCCAATCCAAGAACATGGTATATCTATCTCTCCATCTGTTGGTATCATCTTTAATTTCTTTCATCAGTGTCTTATAGTTTTCTTTTGTCTCCCTAGGCAGGTTTATTCCTAGGTATTTTATTCTTTTTGTTGCAATGGTAAATGGGAGTGTTTCCTTAATTTCTCTTTCAGATTTTTCATCATTAGTGTATAGGAATGCAAGAGATTTCTGTGCATTAACTTTGTATCTTGCAGCCTTACTAAATTCATTGATTATCTCTAGTAGTTTTCTGGTGGCATCTTTAGGATTCTCTACATATAGTATCATGCCATCTGCAAATAGTGACTGTTTTACTTCTTCTTTTCCAATTTGGATTTCTTTTATTTCTTTTTCATCTCTGATTGCTGTAGCTAAAACTTCCAGAACTATGTTGAGTAATAGTGTTGAGAATGTCTGTCATACATGGCCTTTATTATGTTGAGGCAGGTTCCCTCTATGCCCACTTTCTGGAGAATTTTTATCATAAGTCAGTGTTGAATTTTGTCAAAAGCTTTTTCTGCATCTATTGGAATCATCATATGGTTTTTACCCTTCAGTTTGTTAATATGCTGTATCACATTGATTGATTTGCATATATTGAAGAATCCTTGCATTCCTGGGATAAAACCCACTTGATCATGGTGTATGATCCTTTTAATGTGCTGTTGGATTCTCTTTGCTAGTATTTTGTTGAGGATTTTTGCATCTATGTTCATCAGTGATATTGGCCTGTACTTTTCTTTTTTCGTGATATCTTTGTCTGGTTTTGGTATCAGGGTGATGGTGGCCTCATAGAATGAGTTTGGGAGTGTTCCTCCCTCTGCTACATTTTGGAAGAGTTTGAGAAGGATGGGTGTTAGCTCTTCTCTAAATGTTTGATAGAATTCCCCTGTGAAGACATCTGGTCCTGGGCTTTTGTATGTTGGAAGATTTTTAATTACGGTTTCAATTTCATTATTTGTGATAGGTCTGTTTATATTTTCTTTTTCTTTTTTTTTTTTTTTTTTTT
>NW_006787415.1:427832-549256 GCF_000442215.2 Lipotes vexillifer
TACGCAGGCCTCTTACTGCTGTGGCCTCTCCCATTGCGGAGCACAGCCTCCGGATGCGCAGGCTCAGCGGCCATGGCTCACGGGCCCAGCCGCTCTGTGGCATATGGGATCTTCCCGGACCGGGACATGAACCCATATCCCCTGTATCGGCAGGCGGACTCTCAACAACTGCGCCACCAGGGAAGCCTTGTTCATATTTTCTATTTCTTCCTGGTTCAGTCTCAGAAGGTTGTTCTTTTCTAAGAATTTGTCCATTTCTTCCAGGTTGTCCATTTTATCAGCATATAGTTGCTTGTAGTAATCTCTCATGATCCTTTGTATTTCTGCAGTGTCAGTTGTTACTTTTCCTTTTTCATTTCTAATTCTGTTGATTTTAGTCTTCTCCCTTCTTTGCTTGATGAGTCTGGCCAGTGGTTTATCAACTTTGTTTATCTTCTCAAAGAACCAGCTTTTATTTTTATTGATCTTTGCTACTGTTTCCTTCACTTCTTTTTCATTTGTTTCTGATCTGATCTTTATGATTTCTTTCCTTCTGCTAACTTTGGGTTTTTTTTTTGTTGTTGTTCTTCTTTCTCTGATTGCTTTAGGTGTAAGGTTAGGTTGTTTATTTGAGATTTTTCTTGTTTCTTGAGGTATGATTGTATTGCTATAAACTTCCCTCTTAGAACTGCTTTTGCTGCATCCCATAGGTTTTGGGCCGTAATGTTTTCATTGTCATTTGTTTCTAGGTGTTTTTTTGATTTCTCTTGGATTTCTTCAGTGTTCTCTTGGTTATTTAGTAGCACATTGTTTCACCCCCATTTGTTTGTATTTTTTACAGTGTTTTTCCTGTGATTGATATCTAGTCTCATAGCATTGTGGTCACAGAAGATACTTGATATGATTTCAATTTTCTTAATTTACCAATGCTTGATTTGGGACCCAAGATATGATCTAACCTGGAGAATGTTACAGGGGCACTTGAGAAGAAAGTGTATTTTGTTGTTTTTGGATGGAATGTCCTATAAATATCAATTAAGTGCATCTTGTTTAATGTATCATTTAAAGCTTGTGTTTCCTTATTTATTTTCATTTTGGATGATATGTCCATTGGTGAATGTGGGGTGTTAAAAGTCCCCTACTATGATTGTGTTACTGTTGATTTCACCTTTTATGGCTGTTAGCATTTGCCTTATGTATTGAGGTGCCTAAATATTTACAATTGTTATATCTTCTTCTTGGATTGATCCCTTGATCATTATGTAGGGTCCTTCTTTGTCTCTTGTAGTATTTATTTTAAAATCTATCTTGTCTGATATGAGAATTGCTACTCCAGCTTTCTTTTGATTTCCATTTGCATGGAATATCTATTTCCATCACTTCCCTTTCAGTCTGTATGTGTCCCTAGGTCTGAAGTGGGTCTCTTTTAGACAGCATATATAAGGGTCTTGTTTTTGTATCCATTCAGCCAGTCTGTGTCTTTTGGTTGGAGCATTTATACATTTACATTTAAGTTAATTATTGATATGTATATTCCTAATACCATTTTCTTAGTTGTTTTTGGTTTGTTTTTGTAGGTCTTTTCCTTCTCTTGTGTTTCCTGCCTAGAGAAGTTCCTTTAGCATTTGTTGTAAAGCTGCTTCGGTGGTGCTGAATTCTCTTAGTGCTTGCTTGTCTGTAAAGGTTTTAATTTCTTCATCAAATCTGAATGAGATTCTTGCTGGGTAGAGTAACCTTGGTCGTAGGTATTTCTCTTTCATCACTTTAAATATGTCCTGCCACTCCCTTCTGGCTTGCAGAGTTTCTGCTGAAAGATCAGCTGTTAACCTTATGGGGATTCCTTTGTATGTTATTTGTTGCTTTTCCCATGCTTCTTTTAATATTTTTTCTTTGTATTTAATTTTTGTCAATTTGATCACTATGTGTCTTGGCATGTTTCTCCTTTGATTTATCCTGTGTGGGACTCTCTGTGCTTCCTGGACTTGACTATTTCCTTTCCCATATTAGGGAAGTTTTCAACTATAATCTCTTCAAATATATTCTCAGTCCCTTTCTTTTTCTCTTCTTCTTCTGGAACCCCTATAATTCGAATGTTGCTGTGTTTAATGTTGTCCCAGAGGTCTCTGAGACTGTCCTCAATTCTTTCCATTCTTTTTTGTTTATTCTGCTCTGCGGTAGTTATTTCCACTATTTTATCCTCCAGGTCACTTATCTGTTCTTCTGTCTCAGTTATTCTGCTATTCATTCCTTGTAGAGAATTTTTTATTTCATTTATTGTGTTGTTCATCATTGTTTGGTTGCTCTGTAGTTCTTCTAGGTCCTTGTTAAATGTTTCTTGCATTTTGTCTATTCTATTTCCAAGATTTTGGATCATCTTTACTTTCATTACTCTGAATTCTTTTTCAGGTAGACTGCCTATTTCCTCTTCATTTGTTTGGTCTGGTGGGTTTTTACCTTCCTCCTTCATCTGCTGTGTATTTCTCTGCCTTATTTTACTTAACTTACTGTGTTTGGGGTCTACTTCTTGCAGGCTCCAGGTTCATAGTTCCCATTGTTTTTGGTGTCTGCCCCCAGTGGCTAAGGTTGGTTCAGTGGGTTATGTAGGCTTCCTGGTAGAGGTGACTAGTGCCTGTGTTCTGGTGGATGAGGCTGGATCTTGTCTTTCTGGTGGACAGGACTGAATCCAGTGGTGTGTTTTGGGGTTTCTGTGAACTTATTATGAATTTAGGCATCCTCTCTGCTAATGGGTGGGGTTGTGTTCCTATCTTGCTAGTTGTTTGGCATGGTGTGTCCAGCACTAGAGCTTGCTGGTCATTGAGTGGAGCTGGGGCTTAACATTGAGACGGAGATCTCTGGGAGAGCTCTCGCTGATGGTTATTACTTGGGGCTTGGAGGTCTCTGGTGGTCCAGTGTCCTGAACTTGGCTCTCCCACCTCTGAAGCTCTGGCCTGACGCCCGGCCAGAGCACCAAGACCCTTTTGGGAAGTCTGAGGTCTTCTGCCAGCATTCAGTAGGTGTTCTGTAGGAGTTGTTCCACATGTAGATGTATTTCTGATGTATTTGTGGGAAGGAAGGTGATCTCCACGTCTTATTCCTCCACCATCTCAGAGGTCCTCCCCTAAACTGCTCTTTTTATATTAAGTATCTTATCTTTCAAGAATTGATTCGGGTATCTATTTTCCATGTTGTAACAAAATGCATAATTCTTTGGTATAATCTCCACATTGAACTGATTTCAGTGCTTATTGCTAGACTGTTTATATCAAAATTTTCCCCATTTTTATCTTTTAATTTTATTTCTTTCATCCCCTCATATTAAGAGTTTTTTTTTTAAATAGTGCATATTTGGCATATTTTCTGGGGTCTTACATATATGAGAATGTCTATATGCCACCTTCACAAAAGGAAGAACACTTGGTTGGGCATAAAATTGTCAAGTAGAAAATTGTTCCCTTCAAAACTATAGATGTTGCTGCCTCTAGTTTGAAGGGATGATTTTTCCTTCCTCTTGATTGGTTACATTTTTTCCTCAATTCTCATTTTAATCTTCTCTTCTTATTCTCATAATAGATATGATCTCGTCATATTCCCTCAAAAGTCAGAGTGTGTGGATTCTCTGTTGTCTTGAGAGATTGTTGAATCTCATCTTGGCTGTACAATTAAAAGGTGGTTTCTAGTAGATTTTTACATGGTACAATTCACCTCTGCAGAGATAGCATCTTCTCTCATTCCCATATTCTGATATATGATACTGTGAACTCATAGAATATATGAGAACCTACCATCAGACACTGCTGCCAAGGACCATGGTCTCTTCCCCAACCTGCAGTACCTCACACAACTCACAGTAGGTTGTGTGTCTCTGCCAGTTCCCTCCCCCACTACTCCATGAATATGTCCTTGCCTCCCTTCCCCTGATTGACTTGTATATCTAGTTGAACAGAGGGAGATGGTTAGTGGAGAATGGGAGAAGTAGAGAGTGAAAAGTGGAAGAGTCTATCCAGACTTCAGTGTTCTGGTTTGCTCAGAAAACCTACCTTTCATCTTGCCATAGACCCTGGTTTTCTAAGTCTGGAAATATTTTGAGGGAGGGGGTTAACCTGAGGTTTTACACCTGTTCCTATTTTTTTCAAGTATTTCTATTATAAGTAGCTTTGCCTGGGTGGTTAAACAAAAAAATGAAAATAACAGAACTTATTCACTACTTTAGCCTTACAACTTTCATTTCTAAAATTTAAACAAGTTAGACTGGATTCTGACCAATGGTTATTGTCATTTACCTGCAGTTTAATCTTAGGAAAACTTAGAAAACATAGCTAATCCAGTGTAGATATCATGAAACAGCAAAGTGCTTCTTTTACTTTTAGCAAAAGAAGGAAACTTTTTTCTATGGTATAATTTAAACTTTCAGTGGAATTTTTTTTTTTTTTTTTTTTTTTTTTTTTTGGGGTATGCGGGCCTCTCACTGTTGTGGCCTCTCCCATTCTGGAGCACAGGCTCCGGATGCGCAGGCTCAGCGGCCATGGCTCACAGGCCCAGCCGCTCTGTGGCATGTGGGATCTTCCCCGACCGGGGCACGAACCAGTGTCCCCTGCATCGGCAGGTGGACTCTCAACCACTGTGCCACCAGGGAAACCCTTCAGTGGAATTTTAAATTTAACCTCCTTATCCATGCAACTTGTTTTACAGTTGAGACTTTTCAAGGTCCCATTCAGCTCCAAGGACTAGTGCCATTAGCCATATCTCTAGACCTTTGGAGCAATCAGTGGGATTGAATTTCAGTAATGCAGGGAAGCCTTGTGCAGGCAAAAGACTACTTGGGGATCTGGCTTTGCCATAGCAGCTTCAGGTGTTCAGGTGTGCTGAGAGGCAGATGGCTTCCTGATTGGTGATCATCCCATCTTGAGACAGGAAGAGTCAAGGGCAACAGAGCTCCAGTAGGAGAGTGCACACCCTGAACGGAAAGCTATGGCCCCCTTGTCCCCTTGGGCAAAATGAATGCTTTCCACATCATATTTTACTGGATCACAGTTTTCTGAGAATGTCCTAACAATTTCAAAATGACATTTTTATGTGGCTTAATGTTCCTAATTTGCTACAACTTACATTACATCTCTACTTGCCTAAACCAAGGACCAGATGGAATACATTCTGGTCAGGCATCCAGACAGTTACTATTTAGGGGATAATGTAGCCTTTTTAAATTTTTCACAAGAGAGTAAGAGTCTGCTTTTAGTACTCTCCATTCACAGGATGAATTTTATGCCAAGATAAATTTTAGCTCCCAATATTACCTTTCAGTCGGAAACATTTTATCTTGGTTTTAGGGACCATTTGATTTTCTGATATTTTTTGGTAAAGTTTGCTAACATTTAAAATGAGATATAAATATTTGGCAAAGCATATAAACATTTTCCTTTACCTACTGCAAAAAATATTGGATTTCTGTTTCAGCATAGAAATACAGTTAATGGAATTATGAGATGTAAGAATGATTGTATGTTGGAACTTAAATGTATAATCAAGTACTTAAAAACATTTCTGTTTAGGCAATTTCAGCAACAAATACAATTTGAAATGGGTAACTTTTGGGAAAAAAATGGATTTCTGATAGACCAACTACTCTTTCAAAAGCCAAACTTGACATCCTATTTGTTGGACCAAACTAGCCTCTTTCCAGTCATCACCCTATTTGATTTCACAGACAAATTGACACTCCTATTTCTTCTGTCCTTTATAGTTTCTCCCTACTTTGTTCCTGCAATGCCATTCTTAGCTCTCCTTCTATCTCTGTGAATGTTACCACTCAACTTCTGGTATTAATTTCTTTCTGTGTTTTTTTTTTTTTTTTTGCGGTACGCAGGCCTCTCACTGTTGTGGCCTCTCCCGTTGCGGAGCACAGGCTCCGGACACGCAGGCTCAGCGGCCATGGCTCACGGGCCTAGCCGCTCCGTGGCATGTGGGATCTTCCCGGACTGGGGTACGAACCCGTATCCCCTGCATTGGCAGGCGGACTCTTAACCACTGTGCCACCAGGGAAGCCCTCTTTCTGTGTTTTTACTCCATAATTATATTTTAGGTATGCCTCAAGATTCTGCCTTTTTTTTTTTTTTGGTTCTTCTGTCTCTTGTACTTATCAAAAACCTAAACCAAAACAAAACAAAACAAAACAAAAATCCTCATCATTTGTGTAGGTACAAAGAGGTATTGTTTCAACAAAGATGCCCTAATTATTCTCTTCTGAATAGTAATTCTGAATTTCTGGCTATCTGCTTACATTTTTACCTTTACAACTCATACAACCATCACATGTAATAATTAATAATTAAATTCATTACTTTCCCCTTAAAACTGATATCCATCCTAATTTCCCTCTATTTGTATATGCAAGAGTAGTCTCCTTATCACTCAGGCTGAAAACCCAGGGCTTTCTTTAATTCTTCCTTACTACCAACATCTGAATTGTCACTATGTTCTGTTGAATCTGACGTTAAAGTGTCCTTGAAGAAGAGTCCACCAAATTATAATTTACAATCTCTACCATCAAGTATGCAAACTTTTTTTCTGCAGCATTGTCAATACTGTGTACTAAAAATTGTTTTAGTCTTTAGAAGTAACATTACTACCAACCTTACAGAAATAAAAAGAACTATAAACTAATGCTATGAACAGTCATCTGCTTAAGAATGAGACAACTTAGATGAAATGGACAAATTCCCAAAAAGACACAAACTATCAAAACTGACTCAACAAGAAATAGAAAACTCAAATAAACCAATGATAAGTAAAGAAATTGAATTTTTAGTTTTAAAACTTCTCAAAAGAAAATCTGAAACCCATATGAATTTGCTGGTAAGTTTTATCAAACATTTGTAGAAGAACTAACAATTCTTTACAAATTATTCCTAAAATATAACAGTGGAGGGAAAACTTTTCAATTCTATCTATGAGATCAGTACTACCTGGATACCAGAACTAGAGAAAGACATCGCAAGAAAAGAGAAAGGCAGTACAATTACAATTTTAGTTGAAAAAATCCTTAACAAAATAATAGCAAACCAAATCTGGCACCACTTAAAAAAAGGATTATATATTACAAACAAGTGTGATTTATCTCAGGAAATGCAAGGTTGATTTAACATCTGAAAATCAATTAATGTAATATACCATATCAATAAAATAAAAGACAAAGACCAGGATCATCTAAAAAGACACAGATGAAACATTTGACAAAATTCAACACCTTTCATGATAAAAACACTGCAAACTTGGAATAGAAGGGAAGTTCCTCAACCTGATAAAGGGCATCTATAAAAACCCAGTACTAATATCATACTTGATGGTAAAAACTAAACGTTTTCCCCTTAAGATCAAGAACAAAACAAAAATGTCCACTCTTGCCCCTGGAGATTCTAGTCCAGATCAATAAGGCAGGAAAAAGAAATAAAGATCTTCCAGATTAGAAAGGAAGAAGTAAAACTGTCTTTTTTGCAAGTTGCAGCAAATCCTAAGAAATTCAGTAAAAAACAATGAGAACTAATAAATGAGTTCAACAAGGAGGCAAGATACAAGATCAATATACAAAAATCAGTTGCATTTCTGTATATACCAGAAATAAAAATGTAAAAATGAAATTAACAAAACAATTCCACTTACAATAGCATTAAAAAGAATGAAATACTTAGAAATTTACTTAGCCAAAGAAGTGCATGATTTGTAAACTGAACACTATGAAACATTGCTGAAAGAAATTACAGAAATTAAATGAAAAAAACTAAATAATGGAAAGATGTCTAAAGTTAATTGATTAAAAAGCAAAATGTTACATGGCAAGGCCCTCCAAATTATCTAGAGATTTAACACAATTCCCCTCAAAATCCCAACTGAATTCTTTCTAGAAATTAACAAGCTCATCCTAAAATGAATATGGAAATAAAAGGGACCAAAAAAGCTGAAAGAATCCTGAAAAAGAGCAAAGTTGGAGAACTAACACTTCCTGATTTCAAAACTTACTAAACTGTAGTAATAAACTAATGTGGTGCTGGCATAAGGATAGACATATAATTCTGTGTAATTAAATTTAGAGTCTAGAATAAACTCTAAAATTATAAATTCTTAGAGTAAAACATAGTATATCTTTGTAATCTTGGTTTAGGCAGAGCATTCTTAGACCAAAAAAGTACAAATATTGAAGGAAAAATAAGTAATTTGGTTCCATTTTTGTTAAAAACTTTTGTGCTTCAAAGGACCCTATCAAGACAATGGAAAGACAATTCACAAAATAGGAGAAAATATTTGCAAACCATTTATGTAATAAAAGACTTATAGCAAGGGTATATAAACAACTCTGAACTCAGCAATAAAAAGAGTCCCCAAACAGACATTTCTCAGAATAGCTGTTGAAAAAAAGATGTTAAGAAGTGTTGGTAGGATCTGGAAAAACTGTAACCCTCATGCTTTGGTAGTGGGAATGAAAAATGGTACAGCTGCTTTGGAAAGTAGTTTGGCTGTACCTCAAAATATTAAACATGCAGATACCATATGATCCAGAAATGTCACTTCCAGGCATATACTCAACATATCTATGTCCATTCAAAGCTGTGCTTGAATGTTCATAGCATTACTATTCATAATAGCCAAAAATTGTAAACAACCCAAATGTGCATCAATTGATGAATAAATAAATAAAATGGAACATTATATAGCAATTTAAAAAATAATAATACTGATATATGCTACAAAATGGGTGAACCTTGAAAACATGCTGAATGAAAGAAGCTGGTCACAAAAGGCCATTTTGTGACCATTGATATGACTGTGATTCCATTCATATGAAATGCTCAGAACAGGAAAATCCATCAAAGAAGAAAGTAGATTAATGGTTATCTGGGGCTGATATATAGGATTGGGAGGAATTAGGGAATGATTGCTAAGGGGTACAGGGTTTCTTTTGAGGATGAGGAAAATGTTTTCAAATTGTGTGATAGTTGCACAATTCTGTGAATATATTCTAATTGGGTGAATTGAGTAGTATGTGAATTATATCACAACAAAGATGTAAAAATGTTTTAATCTTTACAATCAAAGTGAAAAATAGTTATATAATTGACATTTTAATTTGTATATACTTGACTGTGTGAAAATGAGTATCTTTCATACAGTTATAAACCATTGTAATTTTTTTGTATATACTGTCTACTGATGAATTTGACTTATTTTTCTGTTGGGCTGTTGGATTTTCCCTATTGATTTGTAATTAAAATAATACTTTTATTTACTAAGTAAAGTAATATTTTTATTTATAAGTAAAATAATACATTGCCTGATGTGTATTGTAAATATTTTTTTTCAATTATTCACTTGTCATTTTGTTTATGGCAATTTTTGTCCTTGTATAAAAATTTAATGTGTTTAATCAATTATCAATCTTTACTTCCTGGTTTCCTTGAACTGTTTCTTGCTTATTTACAAAGACCTTTTTCAAGATAAAGTAAAATCACTCCATATATTCTTCTATTATTTTTCAAATTTCACTCTTTATGATTTTTTGGGGTTTTTTTTTAAGTCTTTACTGAATTTGTTACAATATTGCTTCTGTTTTATGTTTTTGGTTTTTTGGCCACGAGGTATGTGGGATCTCAGCTCCCTGACCAGGGATTGAACCCATACCCTCTGCATTGGAAGGCGAAGTCTTAACCACTGGACTGCCAGGGAAGTCCTCATTCTTTACGTTTCAAACTTTGACCCATTTGGAATTTATTTGAAATTCAGATTGAAATAATAATCTATTATTACTATTTCCACATTATTAGACTGTTATCCCTACATGATTTACTGAATTATCTTTTATCCACCAATTTGAATACAATAGAGTGCATTAAATTTGCTCAGTTACTTAGATCCTTTTCATCTATTCTATTGTGCTGCCTGTCTAATCACTCTTCTTTAGAAGTATTCTGCCTTGCAGTTTTATATTTATTCTCATACTTGCACAGGCAAGTCACCTTTCTTATTTTTTAGTTATTTTTTTGACTATATTTACATATTTACTTTTCTACATGAACATCGGAATAAACTTGTCTAAAAGGGGAAATTAGAAGGAACCATATAAACATTCATATAAGGAACCATATACACATATGCATTTTTTAAATGTTGAAATTACATGATATTTTTATATTAAGAGAAGGTTTATATCTTTACGGTACTGTGTTTTCCTAGTTAAAACAGAATACAACTTTCCAATTCTCAAGTCTTTTAAAAATTATTTCTCAGTAAATTTTCTATTTCCTTAAATGTTCTATATGTATGTCTAGGTACTGTAGCTTTGTTGTTGGATCCTTTATTCCATTTTATTTTCCATGAAGTAGAATCATGAAATTGACTTTTTTCTTAGTTAAAAACAGGAATTTTGGCAATTTTGTATGGTTCAAACTAATAATTGGTTGTTTCAATAAAGGAAAATACTTTTCACTTATTAATTTGTGATCATCTAACTTAAATTCTTACTGTTTTAATATTTTTTTCAGTTGATCATTTGGGGTTCTGGTCTAAAATCAGATCATCTTTCTTATTTTTATGCTGTACTATTCTTTCTTATTTTTGATGCTTTGTATCGTCCCCTTGTTATTTGACTTAGTTAGTACTTCCAGAACATTTAAAAATTATGGCATCATTCATTCAATGATATCTGTTGAGCATCTACCATGTTCTAGAGCCTAAGATTCATCACTAATCAAATCAGATTAAATTCCTTATGTGGAATGTAGAATGGAAATTCTAGCATTATTCCATTTTTCTTGATTTTAATGTGAATGAGTCAAAAAATATTTAAAATACTATGCTGCTTTTTTTTGAGTAGGGCATAAGTACATATTGTGTTAAGAACATTTTCATGTTTTCCTGTATTATCATGATCATTTCATATGAATATATGGTTTTTGTCATCTACAGGAATGAACATATATTTTTTCCTATTTGACCTATTAATTTTGTGAATTTCATTAATAATGTTCAATCACTTTATTCCTGAGATGAGCACCAATTAGGCAAAGTGAAAGATTCTTTAAATATTCTGGAAGGTTTTAGTTACCAGAACCCAGGATTTTTGTGTTGATATTGATAGGGAGGCTACTCTATAATGTTTTATAATCTGTGTGACTTACCAGCTTTCGTTTTATTGGCTTCATAAGGAGGAAATTTGTCTCTCTATTCACTTTAAAAAAAGTAAATTGTTTAAATCGCATTAGAAATTGTTCCTTGAAACTAAAAATATTTACCTTTGAAAACATACTGTTGTATACTTTCTTTTCTTGAGATTTTCCTTTAATAATGCTTTTTATTTCCCATGTGATAATCCATAGGTTTCAATTTTCTGGTTGAGTTCAGTTTAGGAAATGTATATTTTTTGAGAAAATCATTTTTGTTCAGGTCTTTGAGTTTATTAACATAAATGTGAGTGGAGTAGTTTGTATAATTGTTGTGTAGTCCCCATATTTATAGTTATTTTTCTCAAGAACGGGTATGTTGTAAATGACTCAAGGATAAGCTCTTTTGCCTATGGCCAAATCTCCAGGCAGTGAGGGCAGGGAAAAGTGAGAGGAAAATGGGAGGGAACTGAAGAAGGGGCCATGTCCCATGTGGGGTGCTGGCTGGAGTGAAGACGAAAGAATAATAAAGGTTAACATTTACTGAACGCTTACTGTGTTACAGGAGCTTCCCCAGTAAAGTTTTACAACAGACCCCAACCTTCCCCCGAGATTGGTATGGCTGTTCATTCATTTTCACAGATGAGGAAATTGGGACACTGAAATGTTCAACAGTGTGCTCAAGGTTGTATGATCACTAAAAAGCTGAGCTGGGATTTGAAAGGAGGCAGCAGAGCCTACTTTTCTTAATCAGTGTGTGAGCTAAGGAAGATGAAGGATTGCATGATGCGGAATGAAGAATTTAGACAATTCAGTAGTAACTCGGAGGAATATTGGCTCTTAGAAATTTGCAGAAATCTTGAAAAATGAACTAAATACCAGAAGATAGTGGGTTCAAGCTGAATTTACCTAGGTCTTCAGTGGCAAAATGATCCCTCTTGATATCAGGGTGAAAGACTGAATACACAAGCAGATAATGGTCAGAACACATATAAAAGTAAAATTTGACCCACAACCTGCAGCAGCCAGCTTAGGAAACAATCTGTAAGTCAGACTTGTAGGAAGTCAGACTGTTGTCTCTAGTTACAGGTATGGGAAGCCAAACAATAATCCCTATAATGATCAACTCAGAATGTCCAGGACTTGATTAATAACTGACAGGTTCTCTAATTGTGTCTCCACTTCCAACTTAGGCTCAACCAGAGAAAGCCAAATACACACCCCTAAGCACTTACATAGGATGCCCAATTCTGGTTAGCCTGCCTACAGCCAACATGCCCACAGCCAACAGCCTCCAACCAGGGCACACTGAGCCTTTCCTTTTTCCCACTCTGAAGCTTTCCCACTCCTCAGTCTGCCTTTGAGTCTCTACCAAATGCAGGTGGTGGTGGCTGACTCACCTGCTATACCAGGCTCTGAATAAATATCCCTTGCTTGTTCTCATTTGGTTGGTCTTCATTTAGTTCCACAGGTGTTACTATTCTGCATGTATGTGTCTGTGTTTTCCATTGCATTGTATTTCCATTGTAAGAGCTTGAAGACTAGGCTCTTGATTTATTCTTAGTTATATCTCCCTGAGCATAACCTGGTGTTTTACATTAGTAGGGAGCCAGAATATTTGCTGAATAGAATTTTTAATGAGAATTCAATTAGCTTATGTTTCCTTGTGCTATATAAAATGCTTCCCTCTGTAGTAGTTATTTAGAGTTTAATAAATTATGTTGAAATGATATTGCCCCTGTTATGTAGTAGCTTAGATAATAATAACATATTAATATCAATCTATTAATAATAATAGCACTAATCACATGCCAGGCATTACTTTAGTTGTTTCAAATATATTAACTCTCAACACAGCCCCAGAAGGCAGGCATTATGATGACTCCTGTTTTACACATGTGGGAACTAAGGGCAAAAAGCTTAATTAAGTTGCCGAAAGCCACAGAAACTAGAAAATAGTGGAGCCAACATCTAAACTCAAGGAATCTAATCCTAGAGCCTTAATTGCTAAACTATAATGTCTCTCAATTTTAAAGACAGGTTTAATATTGTCCACTTCTGGGACCTAGGCATCAAGTTCTGGAGGCACAAAATAGGGTCCCTGCTTTTGCAGAATGTGGGCATTTTAAAAAATTGCATCTTTGGGAAGGGGAATGAGGGCATTGAGGGATCATAAAGGAGGGGACATAGGGTGGGTATTGGAAGATGGATTTTGTGGTGAGTAGTTTTTTCCCCAAAGACTCAGCACAAGTATGACTAGTGATGGGGTTTGTGGAGGGAGTGGAAAGCAGAAAAGTTCTTGCAGAAGGAGGCAGAGGCTAAATCCTGGAATTCTTTGTGGGCTATATGCGAGAGCTTGGATTTTATCCAAGTTTTATACAAAGAAGACATCGGAGAATTTTAACTATGGCGGGGGAGTGTGAGTTGACATTATCTGCATTAAATATGCATATATTCCCTTCCTTTTGGGCTCAGCCCTCTTTCCTTTACAGAACAAACAATAAATAAGAGTTCTGAGAGGCCACAAGGGAAGGCCTGGGCTTGGGGACAGGTGGGGGTGGGAGCCTAACATACATTTCGTCTCACAGCACCCTCTAAGGGAGATGGCACCAGATAAGAAGCCAAGCCAAAAGGTGAGGAAGGGGTGAAATGGGATAGAAACTCAGGTCTGCCTGACTTGCATGGCCTCACAAACAGTTGCTTCTGGTCCTCATTCTGATATTGAATGAATCAGTTTAACTGCTTCCAGTTCCTGTTACCTTAAATGTAAAATAAGACAGTATTACCCCTAAATCTTTAGGATTCTGTAATTCTAATCATAGAAACAATCCCAGTTTGGTGAAATGCTTAACCTTCTCCAATGCAGACAATATTAACAGTCTCCACGTATAGTGGGCTGAAGTCCTGTCATTCAAAAGTGACCCCAGGGAGTAGGTTATTGCTTTCCAAACACAATAAAGAGGCCATGAAACAAAAGTGTTTGAAATTCTACCAATATAAACAGAGTGCTTCTTCTCTATTAATGCATTAAAACAATTCTATAAAAAGTAGAAAATTCCTTACAGTCCCAAACTGCCAAATCTGCCCCTGAGTTCCAAGGAGTCTACATCTCTCAGGTCAGATTTTAGATTTTAAAAGATGCTCTGAGTGAAGAGGAAAAAATTTTCTCAGCTTTGGCCTAGCCCCAAGAATGTCAACACTGGTGGCCTGTGAGCTTCTGCCTCTGCTGCAGTCATCTCTAAACAATGACCTCTATCATTAGGTATAAAAGGTCTTAGTAGCAAAGAATGGTGCAGAGGACCTCTGAGTTTGAGTTTCTGCATCACAAAAAGGCCAATATGTTGGGAGACATTACATGAAACACATATTTCTAAATCTGCTCTTTAAAAAGTATATATTTCCCAGTATAAAGTTAATATATTATAAAATTAGTTAAGTTTATTAAAGAAAATTTAGAAAATACAAAAAAGTAAGAGCTAAGATATTATTCCTGGTACCACACTAGTTCCATTATCATTGGTGTATTTTTCCCAATTTTTAGGATAATGAATACCTTTCTGATTGCCTTTTCACATAGGTCCAATAATATGTTATAAACAATTTATATCCTGCTAAAACTTAATTTAATAAACAAGGAAATTCCTTATTAAAATTAATTGATTCTCCTGAAGAATAAATCAATGGAACTGTCCACAAGGAACATAGTGGAAATGTAAAATAACCAACCTTGTTCAGCATATTCTAAACAAAAATTACAAATTTTCCTAAAATAAAATATCGCCAGATAAGTATTATGCTTCCATATGCCAAACAAATGTAGTTATTCAATTTTAATATAAAAATGCCTAATCACTCTAGTTATGGTAGTTAACAGAATAGAAAATGAAATACAGGAGATGTTAAAAGTTTGCTCAAAATTAGAATAGAATACGGATTGAAGTTTTTGCAAGGAAGAGAGGCAAAAAAAGGTAAATACTTATCCATCGAGGAGATTGGGAGGTGCCTGTCTCTCTCCCTAAAATTCCTGACCGTGAGAAGAAAAAATAAAGCTAATTAGGAGAGATATGTCTACATTAGGAAGATGAAATAAGACTAAGAAAGTGAATAAATTGTAAGAATGTATTATGTATTATAAATAATTTCTTTGCCAAAATGTAAAAAGCATTAAAGAATAAACACTGGATGTGGTCTATTTTTTCCAGTAAAATAGCAGGCCTTTCAAAAAAATAGTTCAAGAGCAAAGCAATCCAGAAGAAAATAAATGTCCTGGAATATTAAGTGGATTCTTAGAACGTATTTTGGCCCAATTTAATGAGATGATTACATAGAATTTTAAAAGAAGAGCATTCAAAGAAAATGATAATTAATAGAAACATAATTATTCTGCCAATTGCTAAGCCAGATGCTCATTAACTGAATTATGGATATTTATGGGACATTTTATTTGGAGAGTAGAGGTATAGTTGACGCAGATGAATCGTTGGTATAGTGGGGAAGAGTTTATGCTACTTCCTGGTTGCATAATCTTGGGTCAGTTACTTAATCTCTCTGTGCCTCATTTACCCTGTCTGTAAAATGCGAGTAATAGTACCTACTTCATATGACTATCATGACAATAAAAGGAGATGAGGTATTTAAAGGGCATGACACAGTGCTGGCACATAGACCCAGAAGGAACCAGTCATTGTATAAGACAAAATAATTGTGAGAATCAGATTTAGAATTCACATTTTCTTCTTTCCTGCTTGATGTTACTTAGGAAGTAATATGAGTATCTTTACCAGAGACCTTATCATAGACAAAGTCAGCAACCCCTCACTGATGCAGTTTGTGCAAGACAGAAGCAGAAAAAAAGAACACTAATCTTCACTTACTTCCCCCCTGAACTCCTATGCTTTTGAAAACAGAAGCGTGAGTCAGAACTTAAACAATAAAAAAAGAGGTAAGAATAATCTTGTAGGGGTAAAAAAATCTACCCAGATGACATTTGTACTTGGTGTAATTATCATTTCTGTGCCAAGTTCCACTAATTTTAGTTATGAATATAATCTCATTGTAGGTTTAGTGGTGGTCAAACAAGAGCTGCCTAATCTCTAAAGCGGAAACTAAGTAAAAATGTAAAAGTGCAAATGTAATCATGTGGTCACATGTTCATCCTTCACATGACTTGTTAATGGGTTTCTTAGAGTCTGGTGGAATAAAGTCAGTGTACTGGGTCTGGTCCCGTGTGAGCCAGTTAACTGCTTTAAGACATGTTTACCTCAGTCAAACTTGGCCTGTCACCTTGCAAATGCATGATTTTGGAAGGAACAGTGGTTAAGTTAATGAGTAAGTGATAGTTAAGAGGGTAGGAGAAAGGATTCAGTCCTAGTGATGGTAGGTTACTTCAATAAAAGAAGATTGATGCATAAAAGATAGTATAAAGTGATATTTTCATGTAGAAGCACAAATGTTTTGTAAGGCATATTGTAAAGGTCAAAAATAGAAAAAAATCTCAGTTTGCTATATGACCGTATTCACCAAAAAAAGTAAGTTAAATATTCTAATAATCTTCAAAACCCACTCTAACTTCCTCTTTGTTCCATTTGTTTTCATTAGCTTTACTTCTCCAGATAAGACCGCATATTGGGCCAGCTTCATATTTCTGTAATCTTCTTAGGAGACCAGGCCTCCAGACTCCTGCTATGGCCTTCATTATTCATAAGATAAGATCAGATTATCTTCTCACCTTGAGGGAAGTGACAAAACTCTGGTGTAACTTAGACTGTCTTCTAATCTTTCCATCTGCCTGGACTAAAGATTCCTATTAAGGACTGATTTCTTTCATCTTTTATTAGGTCACAGTTTGATAAGTTGGTCTGTAATATCCTAGCACCTTAATTTCTCTTTGGTCTTTTATTGAACTGAATTCCCTACATTTTGGAGTTGGGAAGAAAAAGGACAGTTCCTTAAGAGTAAGGGCTGTAGGGTCTCTGAACTGTAATTCAATAGGATCTTCTATTCTAAGGGACAAAATAATACATCCATGTCTGTTATGAATTGTGTGTAGAACATGCTCCTATCATCTTCCCTTGCTTGTTGAGTGCACACTGGAAAAAATGGCTGTGATGTGAGCTTTATGAAGCCCCCATGTTCTTCCAGCCAATTTAAGTTTACTATTCAAGCCTCAGACCCTTCCTGACAGATATGATGGAACTGGTACTGGTAGTCACTCCCAGCCGAGTCTGTCTTTGATGTTTTATTAAGTGTATGATTTACTATTTCTTCCTTTGATTTACCAGTGGAAGTAAGAAACAAGAACCTTAGGTTGGTAACAAAATCCAAATGGTCACTTTTGAGGAACTGCTTTAAATGTGTTAGTTTTCAGAATAGTGAGACAGACCTACACTATTTTCCCATCATCACACATATGTTCAAATTTGAAGATGGTTCTATGATCGAACTATATCATTTGAAGAAAATTTAAGCACTTCATGCTGGAAGGAAAAGCAGTTATCTTGTGTGTGTGTGTGTGTGTGTGTGTGTGTGTGTGCGCGCGCGCGTGCACGCACACATGCCCACACGTAAATTAGCAAATCCTTTCCCCTGGTTAAAAAAAGTAACAATGATGTCACTTCATCTAGTTCCTTGCAACCTAGAAAAGCTTTAGAAGTTGATCAGTGTTGCAGGGTTTTCTTCCTTCCGCTAAGGTACTAATAATCCCCCTATGGTCCTAATAATCATCATTTCTGAACACTAGAAAATAAAATGCCAGATGTGTATCTCTACACAGTACTTCGAAGGATGCTACAGGGAATGCTGACATTTTGGATCTTGGGACATTGTTATGCTTGAAGCTTAACTGGTGAAACATCAACATTCTTTGCCTTTTCTTTGCAAAATATTTGCTGTAAAGTGTAAATAAAGAAAGGGGAGTATTTTTTCACATTGCTATGCTAAAACATCTGGCATCTGAGGTTGTGTTTATACCCTTCTGCACTGCAGGCTCGTCCTTCAAAGCAATCTGGATTTTTCTTTCACCTCCTTGAATGTCCAAAAAGTAACTTTTATGTTTTTCTTAGGAAGACAATTTTGTCCAAGCATATGGAGCATCTTAAATACTGGGGCCAAAAAACAAGTCACTAAAGGAAAATCTCCAATTTATCTTTACAGCACACCTGTTTATATCCCAAGGGCTCAGTGTCACTCAGGGCTCTACCTCCATTCTCAAAATGTCAGATCCAAAAATAACATAGTGCTTTATGGAACATAATTTCACTTGAAAATGTATTTCCACCTTGCCTTGTTCCAAACAATATGATTACAAAGAATCACTCAATATGATAAAGCAAATAAAAAAGAACTGAGAGGAAATTGGGTAGAAAATATAATGGAAATTGAACATAAAATAAGAGTAGGAAAACAAGAAGTAAGCTTAATACACAAAATGCATGCTGTATACTCACTAGAGGTGAGCTACAAATTTGGCTCTAGTAAACAGGCAAAGAAGAGAAAGAGGATTAATCATATGAGTTTCAACGTGGAGAAAGAAGAACAAACCAGGAGAAATTATCTCTCTTTCTGATACAAAGCATTATGAGAATTTTTCCTCTGTGTCTTCATAAAAAGAACATGTTAATCGTGAAAACAGTATCTTTAGTATTATTCTTGTTGTGATTATAGCAATGGCCTTCACAAGGCTGTTGAATGTTCCTTAAAGTGGGTCCATGAAGTTCTTCCAAAGCAAAGTTCCATAATAGGAATCCTAAGATGTCATCTGAGATCACAGATCACTGGTGGTCTCACAGAATCCAAGGTGACATTTTAGTTTACTGACTACTTAGCCTTAAGAAAAACTCTTCATAAATATCCATTCATGCATTTGTTTAACAAAAAAATATTTGTGAAGCACTGGCTATGTGCCAACCATTGTTCCTGGTGTTGGGTATGTAGGAAAATAGGCAAAGTCTCTGTTTTCATGGAACTTGAATCCTAGTGAGGATGGCAGAAACAGACAATTAAAAGGTAAAAAAAAAAAAAAGGGAAGTAATTTTAGAGAATGATAGTGATAGTGCTGAGACAAAAATTCAACTGGGTAGTGATACAAGAAGGGACAACTTTTGATGAGTTGGTCAGGAGATGCCTCCCTCAGGCAGTGACAGTTGAGATGATTTATAAATCATGAGAAGAACCAGGCAAAAATCTGGAAAATCCCAGCAATCCCAGCAGAGTGAACAGCAATGTGAATTTCCAAGAGTGAACTTGAGCTCCGTGTGTTGGAGAGGCTTGTGGGACTGGAATGTGCTGAACAAGGGGGATGGTAGCAGGAAGACCTTGAACCTGCATGGCTCTATGGCTCCTCTGTGCAGATAAGAAAAAGGCTCAGCTACCCTAAAACATTTGAATTCCATCCTTTGGTAATTGTCATAATGCCATATAATTATGATAATTGTTTGGTATTGTTGTAATATGTCAGAAGACCTTTGACTGACATATGTTGGAAAATTGTAATAAATAAAGACATCTATGATGTCATGTGATTCCTGTTGATTGCTATTATAAAAATACTCCAATATAATTTGGGGAAAGATCACAGTCAGTAGAGAACCACAGCTAACATGGCAGTTGAGGTCAATCAATAGACCTTCGTATTGTGTAATTAGACTCGCTAATTTCAGTGACACTGTGTTCTAACATGAGTCTTCACAGATCCTGGGTGTCTGCCGGATGCAAGCCAGTCAGTGTCAGAGGTGGAGGAATTCTTTCAGGTGCTAAGGAGCCCCTTGAGGCACTGGATTAGAGAGAGATGGTTATTAAATCATCACTCACGCTGCAAATCATCTCCACAAGTCTTTAAATGTGAGCAATGTACTCCCTCACCCTCGGTAAGATTGGAAAATTATAGTGAGGAATGGGAATATACCTCCTAACTAGAAAGATCATCTAAGGTTTTGAAAATCTCTAGTCTAGTTAAGCAATAGTTTGCTGAAATGCAGAAAATACAGAGCGCAGTGATAAAAGGCTGGGAATTCCTTGAAAATTATGGTTCTGGTCCTCCTTTCAAACTAAACTAAAGGGAAGAAGATATAAAACCAAAGAAATGAGTATATTACATATTCAAGCTGAATAGCAATTTGGAGTTCACAGCAAATTATAAGCAGTCTGTGAAAGTAGGAGTATATTTGCTATTTTTAAGAACATTTTCTACTTCTATTACCTATTAATTAACTTCCTATACAGTGTTTAGGTTAAGGAAATATAATTGTGTACAAATTTCTATTAAACAATGTGTTTGTTTTGGTTTCCAGATTTAAATACTAGCTTCCCTTCTGGAATCTTCTAGTATTAAACAGATTTCTTTTTTAGTGATAATTTATCGGCGGCCATAGACTGATGTCACAATGGTGTTAATTAAGAAAATGATAAAAAGCTGTTGTGGCAGCTGTTTCCAAGATGTCAAATCCTAGAGGATGATGTCACTTTCATTTAAAAGTGCATTTAGTTTTTTCCTAGTAAATTCTGCCATTTATAAACATCCTTTATAACAATTAATAGAATATTGAAGGAGGCTATCTTTAAACATTAGGATTCATTTAACAGCTCAAGAGTTGTGAATTAGAGACTGTTACAAACTGATAGCTGGGGCCTATTCATGTTTTAAGGATTGGTGAACAGACACAAACCCATTCTTCCTATTCATCCTCTCCTTTCCCCTGTGCATATCATCAACTTGTGTGAAAGACTGATAGAACTGGGTGTAAGGAAATAAAATGTTAAGGCATTTTAAAAAAACTTTAACAGTCAAATTATGTCATTAGTTGAGAAAAAGATTAGTTGCTCTACAAGCAAAAAGCAATAGAAGTCCATTCATATTAGTCAGAAATTTCCACACAAAAATAATCACATCATCTTTCTGGGCTTGAAGATTCACTTCTACCCCTCTAACAGCTAACTAAAAATTCCTCACTTTGCTGCTGTTAGGCACAGCATATTTCTAGAATGTGCAAACATTGATTCTCTGTCTATACTGCAGAGAGTTAAGCAGACACTTGGCAGCTGTTCAGTTCCCTGCACCAGTGGAGACAACCAGCTGTCCCGAATTACTTTATCAAGCTTCACAAACGAATACTCACATAACCTAATAGCTGTGTAGACTTCGCCAGACAGTGGAGCATTAGAATTAATGTAAAGCAGCATAATTTGCTACAAATTATGCTAAAGAGCATAATGACGTTGTCCTTATTTTTCTGGAATAAAACCAAACAAGTTTTCAAGATCCATGGTATGCAGAGGCTTTGTTACCTCCAAAACAAAATTGGGGCATTTCTCTTGAAGAATGCATTAGAGA
Organism: Lipotes vexillifer; assembly: GCF_000442215.2. Taxonomy (NCBI): domain Eukaryota; kingdom Metazoa; phylum Chordata; class Mammalia; order Artiodactyla; family Lipotidae; genus Lipotes; species Lipotes vexillifer. The sequence continues at coordinate 449,286 of NW_006787415.1, forward strand.
TAAAAGGACCCCATGGTAATAGCTAATATGTCAGTAGGCTCTTCCTCTGCGCCCAGCGTCATGCTGAGCTCCTTGTGTGCGTTATTTCATTCTTTCATCACAGAGTCCCTGTGGACTCTTTATTATCATTGCCATTTCACGACACCAAGGTTTAGAAATGTGCAGTAACCTGTCCAAGTTTAGACAGCTAGTAGGTAAGTGAAGTAGTTGATTTCAAATCTTGCCATCTGCCTCCTTAATGTCTTTACTAGTAGTGTGGGCAGTTTAGCCCAGGATCATCCAGGATGTACGGTTTGATGGGCTGAGAGATATATCACTGAATGCAAAATGAAGGCAATACCTATTTTCTGAAACTCATACAGCTAGTCTTGGAGATAAATATGTCAATTAAAGCCTGAATCCTGCTGATTATTTAGAAAAGAAAATCAAAACTGACTCTTCAAAAATATGGCTTTCTAACTTTTATCAATTGATTCACTTCCATTTCATGTCTACATAGTCTCTTTTTGTCTCTGAGATCCTAAAATGCTATGGGCTGAAAGGAACAGAAAATGTTAATGTGGAATTTTATGTAGAATTTAGTAAAAAAAAAAGCCTTTTAAGATGAAAAAAGTTAGTTTACATAGTAATGCATTTGCAATGACCCATGAAAATAACTGAAGATATATTTGATCATAAGGTCAAACAAACAGCCTGTTTAAAAGAATCCTCCTCATCCCTTCAACACTTTTATTTTTCATATTAGAATCCAAATCTGGATATGGACAGTATAAATGGTTTAATAACACAACAGTACCCCTCTGTGCCTCACTCCCTCTTCATGGTTTTGTAGGAAGAACAGAATGTAGTGACAGTAAACTCTGGTATAATTCTGGTACTTGAACAACATATGTGCTCAAAGAGTACCTGTTGAGTGAATTAATGAAAGAATATCTAAAGTGAGTAAATGATCTCAGAGTCATTTTTAAAAGGTAATTACTTACATTTAAGGATGGAACATAATTATTTCTATAGTTATAAGAAGAAATTTCATGGGTTATATTGTTGTTATTTATTGTACATAAATAACAGTGTTATTGATTGTATATAAGTAACATAAAGGCCATCTATATGGTGAAAAAAATGAGTTTACAGTTAATTTGTTCATATCACCTGAAAGAACTTGACTAATCACTTCCATCCAGCCATCCCCCAGGCATTCAGTTCAGTCAGAACCTATACCTCCCATGGCCTGAAAAATCCAAGTAAGGAAGATCCAGAGGACTTTTGTTTTAAATTCCACATGAATGATGACAGTATTGAAATTCAAAGTGCCTCTTCTCATATTAATGCATATATATAGAATCTAGAAAAATGGTGCAGATGAACCAGTTTGCAAGGCAGAAATAGAGACACAGATGTAGAGAACAAATGTATGGACACCAAGAGGGGAAGGGGGTGGTGGGATGAATTGGGAGATGGGGATTGACATATATACACTAATGTGTATAAAACAGATAATGAATGAGAACCTGCTATATAGCACAGGGAACTCCACTTCGCTGTACAGTAGAAACTAACACAACACTGTAAAACAACTATACCCCAATAAATAAATTAATTAAAAGTAAAAGAATTTATCCTAAAAACAAAACAAAAACAAAGTGCCTTTCTAACCAGGGTGGTCTAAAGAACTATTCATTTTGCAGAGAAAGGGGGTCTGGCATTATTAGTTTTCTTTTCTTTTATTGGCCTTACTAGACTGTAAGGAGCTTGAGGGAATCAATGTGGTGGCTGTTTGTTGGTTGTCTGTTCTCATCCTTTCTCCTTCCTTTCCTAATTTCACTCCGAATTTCCTAGCCATGTGGTTTGCCAGGAATTTATCACACCCCAACTTCTATGGAGTCCTGACTTAGACCGATCTCCATAGTTCGTATTCCCTACAATAATTGGTTCAGGAGTAGACATATATAATACAAGCCAGTCAAGTGAGGACTGGAGATGCAATTCTGGGATTTGAAACTGAGATACCTGAGAAGTAGACATTCTCATTTTCCACTAGAAATGGACTCTGAAAGATAGCTGGTGCCACAAGGAGAGCCATCCTGAGAAGGTAGCCACCACCAGGAAATCAGAGGTGATAAATGGGGAGAGAGAAGCAAGGGTTTTAGTGATGCCATTGAGCCAACAGATCTAACCTGAAACCTGTAAACTTTTCAGTCTGATAGTCCCCAAACTTCCCTTTATTTTAAAAGACAATTCGACTTGGCTTGAGTGTTATAGCCATATCTACTTTTTATTAGGCAGTGCCATATACACAGGAGGTTAAAGAGCGGAAAGTTCCTGAAACATGTTGTCTCAAACTTTAATATTGACTTTTTTTCAAAATGACACTTTGTGTTTTATCACTGCTATTTCAGGCCTTCTGAACCATTATTTTACCTAAGGTCAATCAGAGAACTGCAAACCCCTAAAATTTTTTGTTCAACAGATTTACATTTAATTTGTGAGTTATTTATTTCTTTGGAAATTTGTAAAGTGGAAAGTACATTCCCTTCCTGAACATTTCATTTGTAATCTGTGAGGTTTCCTTTGTCAGCCTGTCCTTTGTATTTGCTCAGTAAGTGTAAACAACTTGCTTTTAAAATATATCTTAAACTACTAGCATTCATTTTGATGAAGAACTTCAACTGCCCTTTAAAATATTTTTAGAAATAAATATAATTCTTGTTTAGGCATATTGATACTTACTGTCCCCATACAATTTTTAAGTCCTGCTAGGAAGCCCTAGATGCCTTGCTGATGTTATGCTAAGCAGACGTGAAACAGGGCTCCATGGTGTGCCACAAGGTAGTGAATTCACAAGTCACTCAGACCAAAGTATGTTCCCAGCTTCTCAATGGTCTTTGAATTGACTGCCTACTAGTGAATCAATTAATTCATGCTATTATTTATGACTCCAGAGATAAGTCACACCCCCATTAAAGCCAATATTTTTAACTTTAGTCCCCCCCCGAAATAAAACTTTGATCTCTGGGTTAGATAGCTCTTTTTACTTTGAAATGGTAGACGGACTAAAGGAATACTAATATTTATTAAATGATGCCTCAGTGTCAGATGCTGTAGTATATGTTATCTCATTTTAGTCTTATAGAAACCTCAGGAGTTATATATCATCTTCATTTTACAGGTGAACTTGAGTAATATGTCATTGCTAATATGAGAGAATTAATACTGGAATAAGAAGAAGATAGAAATTGGACTCCTTTGCCAGGGCCAGCCCAAGCTCATCTTTTAGCTTACCACCCTGCCTCTCTGGACAATGGTTGTTTCTCAGGATTTCATAAGGCTGACCCTAAATGTTTTTTCAGGTATAACTTAGATTATTGGTCAAAGTGGAACCCAAAATCCAGTATATATCTTAAAGCACATATGTAATAAAGCCAGTATTTCCTTAAACCACAAATAATTTGCCATGTAGCCAATGTTGTAAAAAAAAAAAAAGAATCCATTAATATACAAATCTTTAAAACTGTGAGAGGCATTAGGGATTGTTTGATCCATCTTTTTTGTTTTTCAGAGGAGACAGCTGAACATCCAGGCTCATAGTCAGTAAACTCTTCATACAGAACCACTCAAATTGGAACCAAATTGCCTTGGTTTGATATTTCATACTCTTTATCCAATTCCAAGAACAAAGTAGTAATATAGTGAATTAAGAGGATTTAGAGAAGGAGAAAAGGACTTATTAGGGGAGAGCCATAATAGCTAAATCCAAGTCAAAATTAAGTTACTCAAGTGACAATTTAGTGTTTGTGGTTAAGGAGAAACACCGTTTTTATTAATAAGGAGAAAAAAATAGATTCAACATAGTGAACGTTTGCTACTCTCATATTCGTTATTAAGAACTGCAATATGATACAGGTGCATTAACTTTTATTATTTTTTTGAGGACAAAAGTAAAACAAAGAAAAACAAAGAATAAAATAGTATAAAACTCTAGTAGCAAGTGGATATATGGTGATGGTAGAAAACAAAAGAGAGAAAATGGATTTTTTAAAATGAGAAATAAAAACATAATCCAAAAAAGGGGGCAAATTTTAATTGTTTGTATATATTATTTTCTTAGACATTTTGATGGCACATATCAGTCAATACTCTCATCTTTCACGGGCTGACCAAAAGGGCATAGCTGGAAAAAATTCTGCACTTGGATGTAACCTTCAGTTTTGAAAACAAGACTGTGGTGTGTGTTCACACATGTTATGCATTGTAAATTCCAGAGGGCACCGTTCATATAAACTATGATGGTAACCTGAGTTGGTCACTGCATGACATACTCAATTGTACATTTGCATCCCTGTCTGATGGAAGCTATTGGCTAGTTGAGTATATCGCAAATGTTGTAGCCCATAACAGTAAATAAATATTTTCGTCCTATTTTTCAAGGTGTAATTTGGAGATATATTGTTGATTTCTTTCAAAAAATATAAAACAAGATGGCCATGGGAAAGGGATTTTCCTAAAGGACCAAGCAAGACACACATATGTCCCGAAGCTGGTTACCTGCTATGTTGACATACATAGACTTCCGTATTCAGACAAATGGAGAGAAAGATTTATTTTGAGAGTATCTGTGTTACTTTAAACAAAGGGCACAAAATGCTTTCGTAAAAGGTCATCTTTTAAATATCTTATTGTCACACTGTGAAACCCCACTCACAGGTGACGGGCATAGTTACTACACCTAAATAAATAGAGAGGAAGGGTAGCCCCATGAAACACTTAACGAAAGAAATGGAGAAACTTGCGGTTTCTAACCTCAGCTCTGACCCTAACGTGGTGTGTGGTCCTGAGAAAGCCATTTAACCTCTTGGTGTCTCAGATTCCCTTTAGAGTCTCAAATTTCAGGGGGTGAAGTGAGGATAGAGTTTTGGAATTATCTCTCTGAAAAACCCAGGAATGCTACAAGAATAAATGAATATTTTCTAAATGCAGAATAAAATTAAGTTTTCAATAGGAAAATGTTTTGCCTAATAGCTCTGTGTGAGGTGGATAAAGCAGTTTAAGTGATTTTACATATTGATATCAAATTACTTCTATTTTTTTCTTTCCCAGAGGAAAACTTTAAATCTTTGTGGTTTAAAGAAAAATACAATTTTTACTAATAAGAAAAAAACAGAGTCAATAGTTTTCAGCATACTAACATTTGCTACCCCTATATCCATTATTAAAAACTGCAATACAGTATAGGCACATATCTTCTGGGGTATATAGAAATGTATCAATAAATGGGATATGTTTCTTATGGTAACAAGTCAGTTTATATAGGACTAGTAAAGCACATTTCTAGCATCTAAGGAGTGCAAAATCATTTTCATCAATTCCAGGCCCAATTGCTAAAAAGAAATCTAATGAATATCTAATGATTATATATAAAATATAAACATTTTAATGTATACAAATGCCCTGGAGACCTTAATCTTTGGAGTTCTGTGCTGTGGGTCTTTAGAATAGATTCAAAATATAGCTAACATTAAAAATAGTTACTACTAATTGAGCAGCTAGTATATATTTACTCATTTTATATTTAAATACTTAACAATTAAGTATTTAAGGGAGAGGGAGAGAATGATGCAGAAAATCTAGTTGAGAGACTGTTTTGAAAGCCTAGACCAGAGACTGTGAGATAGGGACTGTTGGTATATCAGTTTTAGAAATGAGGGACTGAGACCCAGATAGGTTAAGTCATTTGGCAAATGTAAATGGGGAGCAAAGACGAGCTCTAGGGTAGAATTGTGGACCATATAAGATGCGGTACATCATGGCTGTACCGTAAGAGCAAAGGCCGGTGTTCAATCTCCAGTGACAAATCAAAGTGGGAGAGTTAGGGCTTCAGGAAATGTGTTATCCAAACCTAACTTGGAACTTGTTCTTTGAGGTAATCACTAGGCAATCCAAGTTAGGGCACATCAGTGACAATGGAGCATTTACTCCAACTCTGGTAGTGCTGGGAAGAAGAAATAGAAATCACAGTCCCAGACACAGTGGCTAAAAATCCATCTCTCATGGATATCTGCCTATCCTACTTCATGACATTTGTCTGACTCTAGGACTTCAAACTAAATATTTACCAAAGGCCTTCTGTCTCCTAAGAACTGCACTAGGTGCCAGGAATACGAATGTGACTGATACACAGCTCAGGCTTTCAAGAAGTTTCAAACCCAGGAAGGTAACGTGACAAATATACAAAGACCGATAATACCAGATGGAAAGTTCATATAGGCTGCAAGAACAAAATATGGGAGCCTAAGAGAGGGCTATTAATTGTGCAGGGAGTTAGAAAGACAGGTGAGTGTTGGTGAGTGTGGATGACTACAGGAGGAGAAGGGAAGGACCCAGCACGAGTGTACACATGAGTGAACTCTATGTGGTTGATCCTGAATATGGTGAGTGCTCAGGTATAACCATACATCTGGAAACAAAGGGAAGAATCACAAGACGAAATTAGGTGGAGGCTAGATTATGAATGCCATGCTAAGACATCCTAACTCTCTACTGGAGATAATGGAGTCATTAAAAGTTTCATTTTTATGGAAGGGTTAGGTAGCTAGATATGAATTTTAGAAAAATGAATTTTAGAACTGGATGGGAGAGAGTGAGAGCAGAAGACTCAGCTAGGATGTATTTGTGATATAGCAGACAAGAAAAATTAGAGAAAACAAGAGCAGGGGAGCTTATTGGAGATAGGACTTACAGGATTTTGTGAACCATTATATGTGGGGCCGAGGAGGACTGAGAACAAAGGAAGTTGAAGTTGACTCCAAGATTTCTTATTTGTGCAGGTAACTTGGTGCTTATAACAAGTGAGAAAAAAGCACAAATGGAGAAGTCCACTTGGAATGCAGGACACAATATGTACTGTACTTGATATACTGATTTGAGGAGCCTATAAAATATATAAACAAAGGTGAGATGTTTTGTTGGTAGTAGTCAACCTGGGTGAGCAGTTCAGGAGGGAGATTCATTGGGCCTTTGTATAGATCTAGGAGGGGTCATTCATATACAGATAACAGATGATGCATGGGAATAGGTGAATTCTCTTAATAAGAGAGTGTAAAATAGGGGGGGAAAGCAGGTAAGAGAATGGAATATGTCTATTTCAAGCAGTGTGGCCGTCAAACTAGCAGGATCAGAGTCAGCATTTGTTAGAAATGCAAATTCCAAGGCCCTATCACAAACTTCCTGAATCAGAAAGTTTTGAGTAGAATACACAAATCTGTGTTCAAGTGCTTCTGATGCACAGCAAGGTTTGAGAGCCACTGATTTACTATATTGGAAGAAAACGAGGAGCCATTGAGTGAACAGTCAGAGGAGGTGGAGGCAGTCCAGGAGACGTGATGTCACAGAAGTTTTCATGGAGAGAATTCCAGGCATGGGCAGTGTCAGATACTGCAGAAATTTCAAGTATGGAGGGGAGATTTCTGAATCTATGGGTTAGAAGCTTTGTGAGAGTAAGTAAAACAAAAAATCAAAAGTAGATTGTAGCTGGTGAAGGCATCGTTTCAAGGTCAAGATTACAGAATGGGAGTGTAAGCTACTCAGTAAGTTTGTAAAAGAAGTAAGATGTTGATGTGTTGGTGACACTTTAGGGATGTAGGGCAACAAGGAGAGTTTCTGGGGTTTCTTTTGAAGTGAAAAATTTGAGTATGATTTTATGTTAAGGGGAAGTAAGATACTAGTTGATGGAGCAAGATCCTCAAAGAACTGGATGGAATGGGATGAGATGAAGATCACAGTCTGAAAGGCTAGAAAGGTGGTAGAGGCAGTCCTCCTCTTGAGAAAAGGGTTGAGACTTAGTCAACATAAGGCCAAGTTTGTACTGGGAAAGGAGAGAACCTAAGCGAGCTCATGCCAGCAAACCTCTGTTCCCAGGAAAGCAATAGGCAAAGCTATTTTCTTTGAGCTGGCAGGACTAGAAGAACTTGAGAGTGGTCATGGTTTGAAAAAGATCTGTGGAAATAGGAACATTGGAGGAAACCCAATGACCTGTCAACCAGAAACGGCCTCAGTTTCCTCTTCTTGTTAAGTCCTTAGGTTTTTGTAGATTTCCCAAGTTGCACTGTGTCGACACATTTTTAATGCCCCACCTCGTGGCCTGGCAGAAGGAAGGATTTTCTTTTCCTTGAGAGACTCACCCTGCTCTGGCATCAGTTTGACATCAAACTCAGGTCAGCAAAATGGGTAACAGAGGTACTCTTTAGTTGAATGCACCCCAGACAATCCAGTTAAGAAGAGACTGAAGAGCATTGTTTATGGGCTTAAAAAGACGTAGCCAAAGAAGTAAATTAATTAATTTTGAGGATCCAAATGGCCAGGAGTAATGATAATAATGCTTGAGTGTTAACAATCTTGCATTTACCCTGCAGATCAGTCTTCCTGGTGTTTGCATGGGCCTAAAACGAATTAGGTAAATGCATTTTCCAGATCTTTCCATTATTCTAAAGCATATAATGGCATTTCAATTTATATAGTCTAGACTTGTTATCTCATACTGCTATTAAGCCATCAAACTCACAGAATTTCCCAGGCCACAAATGTCCTTTGAGGCCACTTTCACTCATCAGTTCTGTCCCACCAAAGGGTACATTACTCATAGATTTGAGGCATAAGAGGAGAGTGAAGTTAATATTCCTGGATGACTATGCAAATATGAAAAAGAATCCTATTCTATTGATTCATTTCTAATAAGTAATCCAGGCTAACATTTGTAGATGCTCCAAATAGCTGAGGTCTTTGACCAGAGATAGTTTAAATTTTGGAAACTTGCTCTTTCAGCCCTTCCAGACATAAAACTCTGGAGGATGAAATAATTCAGTTAGAAAATACAACTGCTCAGAAGGAATAAACTACATAATACCCACTTTACTTCCAGTCATTAACAAATGTCCCCTAGCTTTAGAGTTCATGAATGGAATCTGGGAAGCAGAAAATATCAGATAGCTAGATATGCCTATCAGTTCACCACTTAAAGTCTCATCAAAAACTTAAAAGGTCATGGGCATGAATTAAAAAGTGGAAAGTGCTTGGGAAGGGGCTAGAGGCATAACAATGGAGTAGACAGAATGTATTTTGACTTCATATCTTGGAATTTAGGAGTTTGCAAGAATGAATCATTGTTCCTGGTGGCATTTCTTTTTAACAGGCAAACTAGAATGGCTACTAAGTAACTATCTGCACATGAGCTTCTCCTGAGAGTGAAAAGAAGTCAAAATTTTCATTTAACTTAACCATCTTCATCTCTATCTAATGAACTTTTTTTCCATAATTCTAAATACCTTTCGTTATTAAATTTATTCTGGGTTAGAAAACATTTTTGTGTAGAACTAGGGAATAGTGAAATCTCTTCTCATTGGAGGCTTAGTACACATCTTCAAATTGTAAAATTACCCAAACTATATAACTATACAAAAGTATAAAAATCCCCAAAGGCAATTTTTACTTCATTCTGTGTATTCCACTCCTAAATCCAATATCTATGATTGTATACAGAATGTTTCTCTCTAAAATACCTTTATAACATTTTCTTTAGAAAACAAAAAGAGCTTTAAAGTTCAACTCAGGTAGTAACATTTTTTTAAACTGGAGGATGCCACCAAGTCTATCCTTTTAAAAAAATATATACAGTGCTTCTTATGTAATTCTTATAATATCATTCTTCTTATATCAAATTCTAACTATACAAAAATAGAAAGTTAATGGTGAAAGTTTCCTTCACCTTTCCTCACACACCTACTTCCTGTCCAGAGGTAATCAGTGCATCAGCCAATGTGTTTTTTTCTAGAGCTTTCTTTATGAATTAGTTTTCTTAGATTTGATAGTCATAGGCTACTCTCTCTCTGTCTAGAATATGCAGAAAGTATAAGGGGGTGGACTATTTAGATAGACCAATGAAAAAATTTGAAGACCAGATAGTTTCTTAAGCCTTATTATTTCATTACATAGTCTTATCAGTGTCAGTTTGATGCTGTAAGTATTTTGTACATTTGTTATCACTTTTGTCCTGGTGCCATATAAACAAACAAACATATCCAACCTACCCTTGGAATTTACATTCTATATGAAGACTTCATGTATATTGTTGTCAAAATTCCGAGTTAGTTAAACAGTTATTGAAATAGTGAGAACTTTTTAAGGCTTTTTTTTTTTTTTTTTTCTATTTTGTCAGGGAATTGACCATTCAAATTTCCAGGTGAGGACAAAATTAAAATTTGTGAAACACTGCCCTCTAATGGATACATAGGTATTTGATATATTACACACACACATAAAGGTGTATTTCTGTGAAAGATGCAAAAATTAAATTGCTGGTATGTAACACAGTGTAATCTAAATTAGTACACACTTTTACAATAAGGCAGAGTGGGATGTTTTGGAGCCAATATTATAGCCTAAATTTTTGATTCAAGATCCTGCGGAGTCAATTTTGTATACAGCAAAAACGTCCTTGAATATGAGTCTTGTATGTGACTTCATGGAAATCATATTGTAAAATACCGGACATCTTGTATAATTATAGGTGAATGCCAGCATAGACTATGTCATCTCAAACACCGCTATTTCTCAGAAATAGTGTTGTTGAGTCCACCATATATATCATCTCACAAACATACTACCAACAGAAGGAAGAAAATTATACACACACACACACACACACACACACACACATAAATATAAATAAGGGTGAAGAAGGGGAATGGCAGAGTGAGATAAATGTTTGGACTTCAACATTTCACACTCTATATAATACCCAACCTCTCAAATGACCCCTAGAAAGAAGAGGTGTTCTACTCTCACCTTCCTTACCCCATCTTACAAATGAAACCATTTGTTTCTGGGCAAATTAAGTGAGAAAAGTTCAATTCACTCTTGTGATGTTCTTCTTAAGAAGTCACTTAATCTCTCCTCTTTGGTTCTTTGTCTTTACAACTGGGACAGTGATATTTGCCATCTTCTTCCTTCTCCATTAGGGTAGTTCAATAAATGTTCTGCTTGCTTTTGAACACTTAACTGTGACCTTGAGCTCCTTGAGGGCAGGGACTGAGCAATTCATCAATCTATCCCTATGTTAGAACAATGCTTAATATCTTACAGCTCTTTTAAATCTTAGCGAATAAACTAAAATCTGCCTTAGTTTCTGTATTGGTTTGCCAGGACTGCCATAACCAAGATAAAAAAAACTGGGTGACTTAAACAACAGAAATGTATTGTCTTGAAGTTCTGGAAGCTAAAAGTACAGAAGCAAGATGTGAGAGAAGAATCTATTCCAGGTCTATTTCCTTGACCTTGTAGATAGCCATCTTTTCCCTGTATCTCTTCACATCATCTTCCCTCTGTATGTGCTTGTTTCTATGGCCAAATTTCCCCTTTTAATAAAGACATCAGTCATATCGAATCAGGGACCCAACCCTCTTCAGTAAGTTTGAACTCATCTTAACTAATGACACCAGCAGTGACCCTATTTCCAAATAAGGTCACATTCTGAGGTACTGGGGATTAGGAATCAACATATGAATTTTTAGGGGATACAATTCAATCCATAACAGTATTCCTTTAAGGACAAACTAGTTATCAGCAAGAAACCTAGGCTTTGAACAGGATCTGACCTGAAATATAATGCTGTACATTTTTGGTAAGGTATAAATTCCAGAAGGAAAGAAACTTAGTCCTATAGAAATATATTCCTATTTGTTCTCCATCTCCACCTTGTTATCTCCCTTCTTACTCTCTCATTCTTGTCACGGTCCCTCTCTCTACCCTCAGAAAATACAAGGAACGCACACATGCAGGCTAGAACAAAACTCTGGCTTTACAAGCACTTTTTTTTTTTGACCTGACTCAATAACATTTTTTTTTTTTGCTTTGCTGTTGACCACATACAAAGGTCTTTTAATAATACCAAATAGTAGCTTGCTAGAGGCACATATACCCATTTTTTAAAACTATAACAAATTAATAAGAAGAATCACATGTAACTGCTCTCACTCTCCACAGCCACCTCCATTAAACCGGGAGTTGATAGTCTCTAGAAGCTGAAACAAAAGAACTGACTGTGATGTTTCTTTTGCTTTGGATCACATCTACCTCTTTGTTCAGGGTGTAGACTTTGACCCTGAGCCATCTATTATGTGTTTTTGTTCCTGACCTTGCTTATATGTTTCAGATGTGAAATTGCTTACAGATGGCTCAGTGATGGTCTTTTTGTTACCTACATTGGAAAAAATTATTTTGTGTCTGTGCATGAAAGTCTAAAAAGAAAAACAATATCTGTGTACTAGGAAAGAGAGATGGAGTAGTGCCCTGTAAGTCTATTGAGGATATTCTGATAGTAAACCTGATCCAAATATTTGATCAATGAGACCATAATATTTTGATTTTTTGCAGCCTGTCCCATGCACCATCCAAGTCAAGATTATGAATATTTTAAAACTCGTCATAAGACAGAATTGAACAAATCAAAAAATCAGCTTTGAAGTATGTTTCTCAATAGAGAGGTGCATGAGTTCCTATTGATCAGGTCAACTTAACATATAAATTGTTCAATCAAACACTCAAGGTAAAAATTATTAAGTGGTTTTAAACCTTTACTTTTGTATACGTGTATATTTCCAAATTAGGAAATCTTTTTCCTTTCCCTCCAGGTGTTCAGCATTCTTCTATTCATTCTATTTAACAAATATTACCCTTATAGAAAGATCCTAAATTCATTTGTAAATATTTGAGTGGGTGTGATAATAAAGTGTTACACCTTCCAAGAAGAATTGTAATTATTAATAATATTGTAGTTAGCTGTAGTAGGTACTGAATCTTTAACACAAGGTGGCTAAGAGATAACAGTCATATTTCAGGCATCTGTAATATATTTGAAGGAACAGTTTTGAAAGAGGACAGCAGAAATAATCTGTCTGCATCACTGAAGTCCTCTTGTATAAGTGAAAACCATCTCTATAACCTAAGGTAGACTTTTCAACTGAAAGTTTGTGAACTAGATTTTCATGAAATTAATTTAGTGGGATGCAGCCAGAATTTTTTAGATAAAATAGAACAGAGTTGAAAGGAGTAGAATAGAAAGCACCACTGTTGTGTACATTTGTACATATCATCAAAACAAAAGCTTAATTAAAAATATTCTTTTGGGGGGTTTTTTTGGCTGCATTGGGTCTCCGTTGCTGTGCGTGAGTTTTCTCTAGTTGCAGCGAGCAGGGGCTACTCTTCGTTGCGGTGTGAGGGCTTCTCATTGCAGTGGCTTCTCTTTTTGCAGAGCATGGCTCTAGGCACGCGGGCTTCAGTAGTTGTGGCATATGGGCTTAGTTGCTCCGCGGCATGTGGGATCTTCCCAGACCAGGGCTCGAACCGGTATCCTCTGCATTGGCAGGCAGATTCTTAACCACTGCACCACCAAGGAAGCCATAAAAATACTCTATTAAATACTAAATCTCTATATTAAGTGCATATTTTACAAGGTGTCATGGTGGAAACACTTAAAAGGTACTGACATAGGTGGAAGACACAGTTTAGAGAATACTGCAATGACCATTCATAAGAAAGACCTTAGGACTCCATCCAAGGACTAGCAAGTTTTTATGTTTAGCAGGTCCACTCTACTGTCAATCAGAAAAGAAAATCTTCCACACTTTTAATATCATCATTCAACAAATATTTACTCAGTGCTCACTGAGTCCAGTCAGTATTTAATACAAGAGAAACAAGTCAAACATGACAGGGCCTCGGCCCTTAAGGAATTCACATTCTTCTGGGAAGACAGACCAAAGAAACATCTACAATGCAATGTGAAAGTGAGAGTGATGATGACAGAGGACCCTAGAAGGAGGAAGAAGAGCTGCTAAAGCAGACCAGAAAGGCTTCCTGAAGGTGATGACCTCAGCCTTTAGTCTTTATGGACAATAGATTCAACCAGCTCTACCAAGGTCCAGTCAGAGCAATGGAACCCACCCCATGTAGTTCAAGAGGGAGAATTTAATAGAAGTAGCTGCAAAGGTACTGGTAGATTTGATAGAGCAAATAGAAAAGGGAAAGCACCTCAGAGATTAGCATCTGCAGGGAGCTGACCACTCTGGTTCTTAGGGCTAGGAAAGTAAAGAGAAATGGTTGTACTAACAGGAGCAGGACAGCTGGGGTTGCCAGGTGGGAATAGAGCCATGGAGGGGTCTACTTACCAGGAGCTAGGACCATCAAGGACTTGCAGCACTGCCAGGGAAGCTGCCAGTATCAGAGATGAGAGGGAAAATACCCTGATTTTTACCTTCCCCTAGCATGCAAGTTTCCCATCCCTGCCCCCCACTGCCCAGGCAAGGGAGTCTAGGAATATGTTTAGCAGAGGTCAGCTCCCTATGGTGCAGAACAGAGCATAGAAAAGACAGGAAATGGGTGGGATACCCAATAGGCAAATAACAAGCAGAAGAACATGTAACAATGTTGAGGGGCAAGAGAAAAAGATAAGTCTGGAAGAGCTGTAAGTTGTTCAGTACAGCTGGATTGCAGGTAGACATTGGAAACTGGTGAAAGAGGATAGACAGGTAAGCATTTCTAGGTCAGTATGGCCCTGTGATCATCCTGATAAGTTTGCATTTTGTCATCAGGAAGATGGGAGCCATTGAAGATCCTGGTGTGGTTGTGTGCCTATGTGTGTATACGTACAAAAGTTTTGGTTAAAATCAAAGTAAAACAGGTACACAGTTAAGGAAAACAGTACAACAGTAAAGGGCTTTTGCTGAAAGAAACTTTCTACCCACCATCCATTCTCTTCCCATCTTTACTTCACAAAGGAAAGGCTTTTAGCCATTTCTGTTTTAGTTCTTCTGGTAGTTTCACTGACAAGTTTAAATGTGATGCTTTGTATTATGCTATTTCCTTGATTTTAAAACTTTAGACAGTATGTTTTGATCACTCTTCCACTATGGAAGATAAGGACTTAGTTAAGTTAAACCCCATTTCTCTCGTCTCCCAGTTTTTGATAAGTACATTTATTGTTTTCAGCTCTCACATTTTTTGTTTGTTTGTTTTACATTTTAGAGCTTTAAATGATCATTCTTTTTGTTCCAGCAGCATTTGACAATATCTCTTGATACCCTTTCCCATCTTGTCTTGTGAAGTGAGAACCGGAATGTTCCTATATTCCCTTTTGCTGCTCATTACCTGCTTATATCTTATAAACTTTGGTCAGGTTTAAATGGTTTCACATATTAGTCTGGTAATTACATACTCATAAACTGACTTCTGGAAAATGCAATCTACATGGACACTATAAAGTTGTGAAATCATTCATGTTTTTCTGATGCTACAGTCTACTTTCTTTGCCCCTATTTTCCATTCCATGATGGAGTGTGAATTATTCCTAGATGCAATGTTATCCATGATGGAGTGTGAATTATTCCTAGATGCAATGTTATGGCAGAAACACAAGTGATGTGATTACAAACCATATTCTTACTAAACTAATGTTTCTATTATTTTCTAGAATTAGGTGGTCAAATAGACAAAATTATTTTAACTAGCATTGAAATAATAGAAATTGTTTTCCTAAAGAGTCAACTTAAGGGAAAAGTTAGCTTAAATCTAAATTCACATCTAAATGATAAAGTAACTTAAAACTGATCTGTTTTTGGGAAACATATACAGAATCTTCCACAAAAGAGAAAAGAGAACCATCAGGGTGTTTATACCTTTCTGTGTGTAACTGATGAGGCCTTAAACACTTGCATGCTAATCACGTGCTTATAAACAGAACTGTATTTCAGGATCATTAGGAGAACCCATTATTCAAAATAATTCCATGATGAATCATTCATAAAGCACAGAATTCTTTTATGGTGCATATAATCATCTTCAGTTTATTTTTCAGTCAATCCAAATTTTCACATATTGAGTTTGCTTGACTCACGACACAGCTGTGTTTATGGAGAAAGCTGAACTCTTGTAGATGAGTAACATTATCATCATTCATTTTCTCCAGACTATGAAGGATAGGCACAGATGACAGCTACGATCCTGAAGGCTTGGCAAGAGCTTACCAGAGTGATCTTTTATAAACATGCTATGGATATTTTCCCTAGGACATGCACACTTTCAATTTCTTGAAAAAACCTTCAGTGAAGGCTCAGCCAGGAAGAAAAGATAGATAAGACTGTGCTGCCCACCTCTATCTGCCCCCTGTCCTCTTTGCTTCCTTCACACAGCCTCACTTACGGCTTAGAAAAGAGGCTCTTCTTTATTTCTAAGAGTCACTCAAATTAGAAATGGCCACTTACCACAGCCACTTCACTGTTAGTCCCAGTATGGCTCTTAGTTGTATCAAGGGGTCATCTGTTTTAAAATAGTGTGACTCCTCATGGCACAGGTTAAAAATATTTCCTTTAATAAACACTGAAGATTTATCTGGCCTACTGAAGGTGGATCATAATGTTGGCATTTGATTTCTGATGATAGCATAGAGAAAACATTCCTGTAGGAAAAGAGTTCTCAGTAATGCCTCACCAAAGTAAAACTGGCAAGCCAGCCAGCCAGCCATAGAGAGGGAAGCTGGCAAGGAAAGGAAAAGAAGGAAAATAAGAGAGAAAAGCTTTTTCTTGTTTCCTGAGATAAGCTTGTATCATGATAAACTTCTTTCTTAGACCTACTTTTGCTGTGTCCCATAGATATTGGATAGTTGTATTTTCATTTTCGTCTGTCTCCAGGTAATTTTTAATTTCTTCTTTAATTTCTTCAGTGATCCATTGGTTGTTTAGTAGCATATTGTTTAACCTCCATGTGTTTGTGTTTTTGCAGTTTTTTTCTTGTAGTTGATTTCTAGCCTCATAGATTCCAACCTTGTGGTTGGAAAAGATGCTTGATATGATTTCAGTTTTCTTAAATTTACTGAGTCTTGTTTTGTGTCCTAGCATGTGATCTATCCTAGAGAATGTTCCCTGTGCACTTGCAAAGAATGTGTATTCTGCTGCTTTTGGATGGAAGGTTCTATATATATCTATTAAGTCTATCTAGTCTAATGCGTCATTTAAGGTCAGTGTTTCCTTATTGATTTTCTGTCTGGATGATCTGTCCATTGATGTAAGTGGGATGTTAAAGGCCCCTACTATTATTTTGCTACTTTCAATTTCCCCCTTTATATCCATTAACAATCACTTTATGTGTTTAGATGTTCCTATGCTGGGTGCATATATAGTTACAATTGTTATCTCTTCTTCTTGGATTGATCCCTTGATCATGATGTAATGTTCTCCTTTGTCTCTTGTAACAATCTTGTTTTAAAGTCTATTTTGCCTGATAGAAGTATTGCTACCCTGGATTTCTTTTGATTTCCATTGCATAGAATTCCTTTTTGATCCCCTCATTTTAAGTCTTTGTATGTCTTTAGATCTGAAGTGAGTCTCTTGTAGGCAGCATATATATGGGTCTTGTTTTATATCCATTCAGCCACTCTATGTATTTTAATTGGAGCATTTAGTCCATTTACATTTAAAGTAATCATTAATATGTACATACTTTTGTACATAATATGTACATTTTGTTATTGTTTGGGGGTTGTTTTGTAGTTCTTTTTTATTCCTTCTTCTTTTGCTCTCTTCCCTTGTGATTTGATGACTATCTTTAGTGTTATGTTTGCATTCTTTTCTCTTTTGTATGTGTGTATCTATTATAGATTTTTGGTTTGTAATTACCATGAGGTTTATATTTAGCAATTTATATATTTATGTGATTGTTTTAAATTGCTGGTTTCTTAATATCAACTCCACATTTTTACTCACCTCCTCTCATAATTACTGTTTTTGACATCATATTTTATATCTAAATGTTTTGTGTACCCTTAATTACTTATTGTTGATATAGATGATTTTACTACCTTTGTCTTTTAACCTTCCTACTAGCCTTGTCTGTGGTTGATTTACTGCCTTTACTGTATATTTGCCTTTACCAATGAGCTTTATCCTTTCACAATTTTCATGTTTCTAATTGTGGCCTTTTCTTTTTTGCTAAGAAAAGTCACTTTAACACTTCTTGTAAAGCTGGTTTGGTGGTGCTGAACTCTTTTAGCTTCTGCTTGTCTATAAAACTTTTTATCTCCCCATCAAATCTGAATGAGAGCCTTGTGTGGTAGAGTATTCTTGGTTGTGGGTTTTTCCCTTTCATCACCTTAAATATATCATGCCACTCCCTTCTGGCCTGCAGTTTCTGTTGAAAAGTCAGCTGATAGGGCTTCTCTGGTAGTGCAGTAGTTAAGAGTCCACCTGCCAATGCAGAGGACATGGGTTCGAGCCTTGGTCTAAGAAGATCTCACACACCACGGAGCAACTAAGCCCATGTGCCACAACTACTGAGCCTGCACTCTAGAGCCCGTGAGCCACAACTACTGAGCCCGCACACCACAACTACTGAAGCCCGCATGCCTGGAGCCTGTGCTCCACAACAAGAGAAGCCACTGCAATGAGAAGCCTGCGCACTGCAGCGAAGAGTAGCCCCCGCTCACTGAAACTAGAGAAAGGCCGCGCACAGCAACGAACACACAACACAGCCAAAAATAAATAAATTTTTAATTAATTAATTATTTTTTTAAAAAAGTCAACTGATAACCTTATGGGAGTACCCTTGTATGTAACTTGTTGCTTTCACTTGTTTTTAGTACTCTCTTTGTATCTTTAATTTTTTCCATTTTAATTACATTGTATCTTGGTCTCTTTGGGCTGATCCTGTATGAGACTCTGTGCTTCCTGGACTTGGGTGTCTTTTTCCTTTCCAAGGTTAGGGAAGTTTTCATCTATTGTGTCTTTAAATACGTTCTTAGCCCCTTTCTCTCTCTTCTCCTTCTGGGATCCCTACAGTGCGAGTGTTAGTGCACTTGATGTTGTCCCAGGGGTCTCTTAAACTGTCCTCATTTCTTTTTTTTCTTTTCTCTGTTCAGTGTCAGTGATTTCCACTACTCTGTCTTCCACCTCACTGATTCCTTCCTCTGTATCATTTAACCTACTGTTGATTCCTTCTAGCATATTTTTCATTTCAGTTGTTGTATTCTTCATCTCTCTTTGGTTGTTCTTTATATTTTCTAACTCTTTCTTTAGAACTTCTAACTTCTTGCTCTGTTCATCCATTCTTCTCCCAATTTCTTTGATCATCTTCATGATCGTTACCTTGAACTCTTTCTTGGGTAGATTGCCCATCTCCACTTCACTTAGTTCTTCTTTTGGTGTTCTATCCTCTTCCTTCATTTGGAATATGTTCCTCTGTCATTTCATTTGGCCTAACTTGCTGTTTTTATTTCTATGTATCTGGTAGGTCAGTTACACTTTCCAACCTCAGAGAAATGGCCTTTTGTAGAAGATGTCCCAGCAGCATACTCCCTTCTGGTCACCAGAGCTATATGCTCTAGGGATACCCGCTGTGTGGGCTCTGTGGGTCCTTCTGTTGTGACAGGCTGACTACTGTGGGTGGTCTGGCAGATGTGGCTGGTCCTGGTTTTGTTGGTTGCCAGGGCCTACCTTGAGCAGAGGCTCTTGGCTGCTGGTCAGTGGGGCTGGATCATGATACGGCTGGATGTGAAACCCCAGGGGACCCTGGGCTACTGCTGACTCACTGGTGGGTGGATTTGGGGTCCAGGAGATTCCAGAGCAGATGCCCACTGACCAGTGGGTGAAGCCAGGTTATGGGGCTAGTACCAGTCCACTGGCAGGCAGAGTCAGGTTCTGGGCTCTGGCTGCAAAGCCCAGGGATCCCAGAGCTGGTGTTAGACCACTGGTAGGTGGGGCTGGTTCCTGACACAGCTTGATGTGGGGTCTGGGGTGTTCTGAGGCTTGTGTTGGCCTGTTGGTGGGCAAGGCCGAGGCCTAGCCAGTCTCAGGGCTGGTGCTTGCCTGCTGGTGGGTAGGCTGGGTCCTGCCATGGCAGAATGCAGGGCTGCAGTTGTCCTGGGGCTGATGTCCATCTACTGGTGGTAAGGCTGTATCCTGGGGTTTCTGGCTGTAAGGCCCTGGGAGTCCTGGGTCTAGCACCTGCGCACTGGCATATGGGGCCAGGTCCTGGGCCTTCTGGTTGGCAGAGCCATGTCTGCGGCAGCCGTAGGCTCAGGGGGTCTTAAAGCAGCCTGTCTGCTGGGGGTGGGGCTGGGTCCTGAGGCTAATAAGCTAGAGGGAGGATTTCAAAATGGCGCTGGCCAGCACCAGTGTCCGTGCAGTAGAGTGAGCTCACAAAAATGGTTGTCACCAGTGTCTCTGACTCCAGGATGAAATCCAGTTGCCTCCTTTCTCTCTGGAAGACTCTCCAAGATCAGCAGGTAGGTCTGACCCAGGCTCCTTTCAAATTACTGCTTCTGCTATGGGTCTGGAGCATGTGAGATTTTGTGTCCACCTTTAAGAATGGAGTCTCTATTTCCCACAGCCCTCTGGGTCTCCCAAAAGTAAATCGCACTGGCCTTCAAAGCCAAACATTCTGGGGGCTCATCTTCCCGGTACAGGACCCCCAGGCTGGGGAACCCAATGTGGGACTCAGACCCCTCGCTTCTTGGGGAGAAACTCTGCAATTGTAATTATTCTCTTGTTTGTGGATCGCCCACTCAGGAAATGGGTCTTGACTATATTGCAAGTCTGTCCCCTCCTCCCTGTCTCGTTGTGGTTCCTTCTTTATATCTTCAGTTGTAGAAGATCTCTTCTGATATGTTCTGGTCTTTTTCATTGCAATAGTATTTCATTTGCTATGTAAATGTAATTTTGGTGTGTGCTCATGAAAGGAGATGAGCTCAGAGGCTTTCTACTCTGCCATCTTGGGAACTCCTCTAGATAGAAATATCTTAATGATAGAAACTATACTCCTTGAATACCATGCAGTATAAACAATCTGAAAAGTTTAGGCCATTATGAGACATTTGAGTTTCCTACTCAACTTTGTAGTAAATGATTTCATATACTTCATATATTATGTGCTTACTTATAACTGCAGAAATCAAGCACTTCTTTTTAGAATAGCAGGATAATTATCTAGTATTTTTCCCAGGCTTCAGCCAAAATTCCTAATCAGTAGGCAAAGCCTCACTCAAGGTCTTGTGTTTTCTTCTTGTTCATATTCCTGGCTGTGCTGTGATCATCATGAAAGCCAGGACCCAGTCAGTCTTATTACCTACTGCATCCTGAGTGTTTATGAGATTACGTAGCACAGGGTAGGACTCAGTGAACATTTTTGAGTGAATAAATAAAAGAGCTAGAGTAAAGGTTACTGTTCTGTGGTGGTAAATGTCAGCTTAGCTAGGCTATAGTGCCCAGATGTGTGATTCAATTCCAGTCTAAATGTTGCTGTGAAGGTATTTTTTTGGATGTAATTAACATTTAAATTAGTAGGCTGAGTAAAGCAGATTAGGTAATCTTCATAAAGTTGGTGGGGCTTAACCAATCAGTTGAAGGTCATAAGAGAAAAATTCGAAGTCCCCTGAGGAAGAAAGCATTCTACCTCCAGATTGTTTTTAGATTCCAGATTACAACAACAGTGCTTCCCTGCGTATCTAGCCTGCTGGTCTGCTCTGCAAATTTTGGACTTGCCAGTCCCCACAATCACATGAGCCAACTCCTTAAAATGAATATTTCTCTCTCTCTCTATCTCTCTCTATGTCTCTGTCTCTCTGTGTCTCTGTCTCTCCCCCTCTCTCTCTCTCTCTCTCAGTTGTTTCTCTGAAGAACCCTGCCTAATGCATGTGTCTCTTACTCTCCTTCATTTCCAAGCCATGGCACAATATTTAAGGGTCTACATAATGTCATATAAAAGGATAGTTTCTGGCTTTTCAGTAGATATAGCTGCAACTTTTCCAGTTCAGCAGGGAATCATGCTGAACAGGGAACCATGTGATTCCATGTTCACATGGAATCAGAATCCATGGTCTCTGTTCACTATGTTGCTTGTTTTCCTACTCAAGACTCTACCATGTGATATGTTCACATGGAATCAGAATCCATGGTCTCTGTTCACTATGTTGCTTGTTTTCCTACTCAAGACTCTGTAAACAACTAGCTTCCTGGGCAGTGAAAGGAGTTAAATGAACATTTTTACCTCTTGTGAGCTTCTTTTAGCAGCCAGACCACCAGCTTGGGGTTCCAGATTACAGATCCAATCTGTTCCATATGAGTGATACTTGGGCTTCATTGCAGTGTCTCAAGCCAATCTTTCAATCATATTATTCTGTAATCCAGTTTGTATGGCCGTACCTGGCTAATTCACCTTCTAATTTCCATATCAGCAGCCAATTATGTGGATTGCTCCACTACAGCCAAAATATTTAAGTCAATTTATAGCATTAAAGGTAACTCAAGCCAAATCAAATCACAGTTGAGACTTATTGGTTAAATTTCAACATTTGAGAAGTTGTTAAAAAAAAAAAAGCACAGAGTCCCTTTGACAGATGGAAACAAGGCAATGACTAAAAACAGAGTGGAAAGTGTGTTGATAATGTTTTTTATAAAAAGCCAAACTGTCTAAGAAACATTTCTAAATTGAGTGTTTTAAATAAAAAGCAATCCATCAACCTGATCGGAGGATCGCAAATGTTGCCAACTCCTCATTTTCACCATCTGTGAAGCAGCAGATTAAATTAAGAAGACCATATGAATATTGTGTCTTTGTGCATATTAAAAATAGACCTGAGAGAAGTGACCATAAAATGTGATTTGAAGTCAGATTGGATGGGACACCAGGCAAATAATAGACATGCTGTGTGTTGCCGAGTGTGCATTTGAATGTGGGCTTGTTGGGATGAGTGATGGTGTCTGAACTCTAGGGACAGTGAGATGATAGGGAGGACTTAGTGGGGCCTGAGAGTTTAGAGTATTATCAACAAGAGGCTGGCAAAGGTATTAAAGTGACCAAGAAGTTATACCTCTCCATATATTGGGAATTTGATTGGCTGTACCATACATTTAAACACAATTATTAGAGCTTTGTATTCCTAATTTCTAACACAAATGTCTAATTACTCCATGTTACAACATATTACCCCAAGCAGATTTACCAGCTATGGCTATACAAGCCAGCTATAAGAGTGCTGCTGCAAGTAACGCACTTGTTACAGACGAGCCAATTGTGATGGTCCTTTATTGGAAAATTAATGTGTCTATGTTTTGGTTACTATTTTATGTGACACCTCTTCCAGATTCTCTGTTGTAGGCAGGATGCTCTTCTATCACTGATGAATCACTAATAGGCCTTCTTTCCAAACAAGTTCATTGTATGCACAAAAATTGCTGTATTTTTTCCTTTGTTTGGGGAGTTTACCCTCTAGACTACCCCTAAGTTAGTCAAGCTGTGATCCTCAAAGCCTAGGACCCCCTCAGAGGTGCCACCAGGGCTCCCGAAAAGAGGAAAGAGGGTGAGTGAGCTTGGATCTTGGGTCAGTTTCAACCAGAGAGCTTGGCTTTAAGATTATTACACCTTGGTGATCAATTTAAGAGTTTGTTTGAAAAAGGCTTCTACTGCTTTCAATAAAAAAGAAATTTAAAAACTGATGCCCAAGGTTATTTTCTTTCTCAGGTTCTGACCTGCACCCTTGAAGTAAGCAACAATATAAAGTTCAGTGTACAAATTTAGGAACAATTTTGTTTTCAGGGATGAAACATAGCAAATCTATGGCAACATTTGTGCAATCAATACTTGTGCACTAACACTGTTGAATTTGGACATTTAACAAATAAGAGTATTCTCAGTTAAATTTGTGTCTTAGAGCTAGATGAAGGTACAGTAATTTCTGCTTCATTATTCATCTGTCAGGTGTTCAGAAACTTGCAGATTTATTTAGAAGCTGGTTCACGGAGTGTCTGACTTGTGTTAGTTTGAAGATTCAGTATTCTTATACAAGTCCTTTTTCTACACACTGTCCAATGTCCGTATCACACAGCAAATGAGTGTCATGTGACAATACAATGTGTGACTGAAAGAAAGCTCACATGGCTTCTTTGGTGTGGAATATGACCTTTATTTTATTGCCACTGTCTTGAAGGTGATTAGAGAAACTTTACACTTGTTATAAGTAGAATACTGCCCTCTGCCCACCCCCCCGCCAAAAAAAATATGTCCACATTTTAATCCTTGGAACCTGTGAATACGTGTCTTACTTGGCAAAGAGACTCTGCGGATGGGATTCAGTTGAGAATTCTAAGACGGCAAGATTATCCTGAATTATTCAGGTCAGCAGACCCCAACCTTTTCCTTTTCGGCACCAGGGAACGGTTTTGCGGAAGACAGTTTTTCCACAGACCGGGGTGTGGGGTGATGTTTCAGGTGGTAACGCGAGTGATGGGGAGCGGCAGATGAAGCTTCGCTTGTTTGCCCGCCGTTCACATCCTGCTGTGTGGCCCAGTTCCTAACAGGCTGCGGACCAGTACCGGTCTGTGGCCCAGGGGTTGGGGACCCCTGATCTAGGTGGGCCAAATGTAATTACAAGGGTCTTTATAAAAGGAAAGCCGGAAGTTCAGAGTGACAGGAAGATTTGTAGCAAACACATTGCTGATTTTAAAAATGGAAGAAGGGACCACGATCCAAGAAATGTAGACAGCCTCCAGAAACTGGAAAAGGCGAGGAAACAGATTCCTCCCTGGAGCCGCCAGAAAGGAATGGATCTGCGACATCTTCATTTTAGCCCAGCGATACTTTTATGGATTTCTGATCTCCAGAATAAGATAATAAATTAGATTTGTTTTAAGCCATTACATTTCTACTAATTTGTTATAGCATTAACGGAAACTAATACAATACCCCTCAGAAATGCAAAATTTGGACGGGTGAATAGCATCAAGTATTGGAAAAATGTGAAAAGATGGGAAGGTTGTAGCTGCTTGTGAAAGTATAGCCTGGTTTATTCATTCTGGAAAGCAATTTGGAAGTGCTTCATAAAATTAAGTATGGGGACTTCCCTGGTGGTCCAGTGGTTAAGAATCCTCCTGCCAATGCAGGGGACACTGGTTCAAGCCCTGGTCCAGGAAGATGCCACACACCACAGAGCAACTAAGCCCGTGCGCCACAACTACTGAGCCTGTGCTCTAGAGCCCATGCTCTGCAACGAGAGAAGCCACTACAATGAGAAGCCCGTTCACTACAACGAAGACCCAACACAGCCAAAAATAAATAAATTAAATAAATAAATTTATTTTTAAAAATTAAATATGTATTTGTCCTATGACCCAGAGATCTTGCTGCTGGATATATATCCCAGCGAAATATTCTCATATAGTTCCATAAAGATAGTTGCATTAAAGGCTGTTTGTACAGCATAGTTAGTGCTAGTGTGAATTTGAAAGAAATCTGTTTACTTCTAAGATAAGGGATATGTGAACTGGTGAAAAGCTGTGCATCAGTTGAAAACAGGAAGCAAATATATATAACTATAAGGTTAAATCTTCCAAATAAGTTAAATGAAAAAAAGCAAGGAACAGTAGATTTATTTCTCAGTACTATTTATGTAACACAAAATATTGATTTATGTTTTCAATTTTTGATTTATATTAGCATGCCCTCATGAATATTTATTTCACTCTGTGGGTTATAATCCAATGCTACTATCACTTATTTTGTTGCTCAAACTTTTCCATTTTTGGCCATTGAGAGCTCTTTCAAGTTGGCTCATGTCCCACTTGCTTATATTTTACCATAATCTTTTCAGAATATTTACTTGAAATTTGGTCATATTACAAAAGAAAAGGGAAGAGGAAGTGGAGGAGAAGGAGGAGGAGGCAAACAAGCGAACAAAATATTTTGGCTTAGCATGTTTTTGGAGAAGTAACAATGTCATGGATTAATTATTAAATGACGTCAAGTGCTTAATCATAATATTACATCATCCTCCTCTTTTACCAAGTTTGAGAATTCCTAACACATTAAAGGCTCATCTATAGGGAAGGCATAGGGAAGGCTGCAGTAACTGACATCCCCTTACAAGACAGAAGAGGGGTACCTTGCGGTATCTCTCAGAACTTGCTCAGAAGCACAAGTGAGCCAGCCCCTGGTGATTCCAGAAGTAACTCAGTGTGTGTGTGTGTGTGTGTGTGTGTGTGTGTGAGTGTGTGTGTGTGTGTGTATGTTCCCCTCCATGTGCTTGCTGCACATGAACATGCAATCACATAAGTGTGGCTAAGGTAACGGGTAAAAGCAAAAGTTGTATAGTCAGGAAGAAAGAAACATTACGCAAAAGAAAAATATTTTTATTTCCAAATATTAGCAGTATCCCAGCTACTATATGTGGACTCCAAACACGAGGAAAGGGCTATACTAGAAGATACTTAACTTAGAGTCTGTAAACACTCTTTTCTCATCACTACCCACCTTGGTCTCCTCAGCTTCATGATCCACGGTTGACCACTCCCTCCCCAATGAGCACTCTTTTCCCTTGGTTTCCAGGACACCACATACTGCAGGTCCTGCTCCTGCCTCTCTGGCCATTCGTTCTCAGTTTCTTTCACTGGTTCCTTCCCGTCAACTCAACCTCCAAGTGCTGAAGTGTCCCAGGATTCAGCCCTGGCACATTGTTTCTTCTTTGTCTACACTCCTTCCCTGGAGATTTTGCATATCTTAGGGCTTGAGAGTCTACCTATCCACTGACATCCCCAAATTTATATCTCCATTTTGAACCATTTGCCTGAGCTCTACACTTGTACATCAGTTTGCCTACTCATAACCTTTTTCTGGCTCCCTAAAGAGGCATATGAAAATTAGCGAGTCCAAAACTAAACTCTGCTTTCCCCACCACACCGTTCCTCCCCCGCCAGGAAGTACCAGTGCTAGTTGCTCAAGTCAAAACCTTTTGCATTAATCACCCTCGATGCCTTTCTTTTCTCACACCCCGCAAACTATACACTGGCAAGTCCTTTTAAATTACACATTCAAAATATACCCTAAATCTTTTTACTTCTTAGCACCTCAGTCTCACCACCTCACCTGAATTATTGTAATAGCCTCCTAACTTGTCTCTTTGCTTCTGCCTTTGCACCCTGACCTCCTCACGAGTCATCTTTTAAAGTCATGTCAGACTGTATCACTCCTCTGCTCAAAATGCTCTGATGATTCCAAGTAAATGCCCATCTGTACAATGGCCTAAAGGCCCTTTACATCGTACACCCTTCCACTCCCCTTGACTCCTTTGATCTCATTTCCTACTACCCTCCAGCCTCACTGACCTTGCTTCTTTCTTGAACCCACCAGGTACCTTCATCTCTCAAGGCATTTGCGTTTGCCAGTTCCTCTGCCTGGATGCCATTTCCTGAGATGGCACTGCTCTCTCCCTCTCTCAGGACTTTGTGCATATGCCACCTACTCAGGTCCTCCACCATAATAAATTTGCAATCACTTTCCATACCAGGAACCCACTCTCTCCTTTCCCTTCTTTATTTTTTCCATAGTGTTTTTAAACATCTAGCTTCCTATAGATTTTACTTTTTTTTTTTTGGTCTGTCTTCTCTAACTAGAAAGCAACATTCATGAAGTCAAGGATATTTATTATTTCTATTGAACTCAGAACAGTGGCTCTCACCTTGTGCTTAGTACATAGTTGATGACTGAATTAGTTGAGTTGAAAGAAAAATTTCCTTTTCTATTTTACCAATCACAAATGGGGCAGATAGTAGTGCCTCTCTGTTCAAAGCATGTTTGTCAAGGCCAAATTCATGTTAAAATGCCATTCTTTGAAAGAGATTTTCCTCTCCCTGCACTGGGACTAGCCTATGGTCAGGGAAGGAAGCTGGTTTAGTGGCCATAGCAGCAACAGGATGGTGTCCAAAAACAGGGAAGAAAGTGGCAGGAAGAGTAAGTGGGCAGCTTCAAAGAAAACTCTTGCCTGCTCTTTCCACTCTCCCTGTAGGCAATGCACTGCAGAGGCTACTGTGACAGTCTCTAAGCTATTTCCCATGGAGCTTTATTTCAGCTTAGTAGTCAAGGGTAATCTGAATAAAAGGAATAAGGCGGGTTATTCAGTTTCCAATTGCCATTTGCACAACTTTTTTCCTAATTGCATTTTCCTTAGGCAATTTGTGCCAAAATGAACATTCCACTAATGATGCTGGCAAGACAGTTTGTCAAACACTGACACCTAGTGAACATTGCCATACAGACCTTGTTCTGGCCTCTGTTTCAGGTCCAGGAAATTCCACAGACCTTCAATTTAGGAGGCAGTCAAATCTCATTCACCTACTTTGAGTATTAGACTTGGCAGAGTTTGACTCCGAAGTGGCACTCCTGCTCATGACCGGGCCCCCGCGCAGGAGTGAGTGGATGCCCTTGGAATGCTGGCGAAATTTTTAATCTAAGAAAAACAACCAGACAGAAGAACTGAAAAATTACCTAGAGAGCTTCTCAAGTCAAATATAAATATTTCATTTTCGTTACCTGCCCTGGTGTGTGATCAACATTGCATGCTGGTCCTTCACTGCCTGGTGAGAAGAGCTCAGTCTTCCATTCACAGGGGTCCTTGGGTGAGGTGCTGGGCTCGCTCTGAGATAAGTGTCTTAAAATCAGAGAACTGGCACTTCAGAGGTAGTCGTTGCCAACTCGCGTGATATAATGGAGGGATTTCAGACCCATAGAGAGACAGGGACTTTTGTGGGGTGTGACGGAATGTGAATGGAACTGGGACTCACACGTAATAGGGAACAAATGAGAGCTCCACCAGAGAGTGACGCTACACTTATTTACTTAACTCTGCAGTGTAGTTTACGATGCTATTAAAAAGAGAGCTCGCCAAGGCCCACAGTTCTGAGAAGCAGCGAGTGAGACGTGCAGGGAAAGTGTCTCATCAGTTGCAGTGTCCTGCCCTTTCCTTTCTGCTCTTTGGAATCACTCAGCAGGTGGCTGGACCAACCTGAAAACCAGGTCTCTCTTTGAGTTGAGTGTTTTATTTATCACTGTGGCTCTGCCTTGGCTTCGAGTGTTTCCTGAGATGCAGAAAGCACCGGAACAGGTCCCCTTCCTCTTCTCACAGCTTGTGACTGGGACTCCTAACATCCACACTGACACTGCCTAGAGGGTGGAGAAGGATCTCGGGGTCCCAGTTTATAGCCCTGCTTGCTTGTGTGCAGCAAGCTCTCACACCTGTCTTTCTGAAGGCTAGGGGCGGTCATCCTTCAGATTAAGACAGAGGCTCTAAACCAGGTTACTTAGGTTCAGAATCCTGCTCCACCTCTTATCAGCTGCATGGCCCCAGACAAGTTATTTATGGTCTCTCTGCTTTGTCGCCCCATCTGTAAAATGAGGATAAAACAAGTCTTATCCCATAGGGTTGCTGTGAGAATGGGATTAGTGTATGTATGTTTGTGTGTATATATATATATATATATATATATATATATATAAATGACAGCTAATAATAATATTGCAATATTACTATAATGTAGAGAAGACATACATGATGGACTTTCAGTGCTAGACTTGTTTGTTTATGTGGTTTTTGTTCTGGTTTGGCAGAGTTTAGATTATGTTATTGTCCAGTTCTTTGCAAAGTCTAGCTGTTTGAAGTCTCATCTTACTGTTGGGTGTATTGCTGCAGACCTACGTGGACTTCTGAGAAACACTGACGTTTGGCTCAGGCTCTTCCTGTCCCCTCCACCCTCCTCCTCTCCACCCCTCTTCCCTTCTTTCCTTCCTCTTCCTTTTTCTCCCTCATTTTCCTCCTCACTCTCTCCCTCTCTTTCTCCCCACCTCCTCCCCCTTTACTTTCTAATGAAAAGCTGGATGTTTTCCTTTAATGGCACTCAATTCGTCTTCACCATCCCCCTTTGTCCTGGCTGTCCCTACTTTGCCCAGAAATCTCTCAGCAGCTACAGGAAATAGTGTGCACATGCATATACGCGTGCGTGTGTGTGTTCCGTCAATTCTTTGTTGACATCAAATTAGAAATGTTTGCCAAGACACTCTTCCTCACTCAAGATTTGTCTCAGGTGGCAGGAAAGTCCAGTGGCTACCTGAGCCCCTCACAGTTACCCTAACAGCTAACTGTAGATTGGAAATTTGATCTTGGTTCAAATAAGCCTGGAGTGACTAGAGAGACAAAAGCAAGCTCAGTGCTTTGGTCCTAAGGGACCAAAATAGCTCTTTGCCAAAATGACACTTGTGCTTCTTTTGTTACTGGTTCACAGGTCACAATGGACAGTTTTCTTAGCACGTTATATCATTATACAAAAACAGCAGTGACATTTTCAGTGCTAGAGGCCAAATCCTCCTTGTATTAATTGGCTACTTGGGCTCTTCTAGATGGCTTTTGACCTTTTCCTAACTCTGAACCCTGGGCCATTTCCTTTATCATCTTTTGTTATCATTAGGAAGTATTTCTGCTGAAACAAAAAGTTAGAAAGGTAGTGTCATGTACCTACTACCTGTCAAAAAATATGACAAATGCAACTTCCTCTTGCCTTAATATCTATTATAAAAGCTACACTGACTGCTGTTTACTTGTTATGTGCCTGTTTTTTAAAAAAACATTTAACCTTAAGTGCTATTATGTTTTAAGTCCAGTTCTTGAGTGGATGTGTATTGAATTTAGCTTAATTAAACTCATTGGGTTTTATTTCTATGATCATATTTTGTGTTTCCCATTGGTCCATACTTATTTTTCCTTTATAAATTTTGTTTGGATTGATCAAGATTTTCTTCTTCTTTATTGGCTTAGAAGCAATGTATTCTATTTCTCTTCTTTATGGTTAGTCTTAAAATTTTACTCCTTGTAAGTAGATAATTAAGAAAATCAGTCATTACTTTTGCTATGTCTAAACAATAACTTAGAATATTTTAACTTTGAAGATTATCTCCATTAAATTAGTTCCTGAACAAATTATTCTATTATTTTCCTTAGAGTTTATACAATTATTGCTGATGTATATATTAGCACAAATTTACCAGTTCTATTGCTCATCATTATTTTTTTGTCTCAGGTCTTCCTTCCTTTCTTGTCTCAGGTCTTCCTTCCTTTGAATATGTCATAATTTTATCTTATGCTTTAAAGATAATATGTTGGGGCTATAAAAATCTTAGTTGACATTTATTTTACCTCAGCACTTTGAGGCTTGAGGCTATTATTTTTCTTCTGCTTTTAAGTTTTTGGGTTTTTTTTTTCTCTTTCTAGTCAAGCTATCTTTTCTGTCTGGCTGCTGTTAAGATCATTATAGCTATAAGATACTCTGGTTTAATTATATTGTATTTAGGTGTGAATTTGGTCCTATCTTGCTTGTGACTTAGTGCATTTAGTGAATCTGAGGACCCATCTTCCATTGCACTGGAAAATTCTCAGCCATTATGTTTCAACATTGCCTTTGATTTGTTATCTCTGTTTCTTCTTAAAACGCTCATAAGAGGCATAATGACCTTTCTCATTCTTTCCTCCATGTCTTTTAATTTCATTTTTTGTGTGTTTTCCACTTTCTATTTTATACAAACTGTGTTAGAGACAATCACTTTAGAACTTTAATTCAGTCACTTTAGAATTATAATGATAGTTGTATCTGATACTATATATTAACAATTCATTGATTATTTTTAATTTCAGTGATTTTATTTTTTCACTTAGTAGAAAATTTTATTTAATTTTTGTTCAAATCAACCTAGTATATTTTGAAAGTATTATATCTTTTTATTTTATTTTTATTTCATTTATATTTCTCTAAACAGTGTAATATTTTACTGTTATTATTTACCGATGCTTTCATAGTCTACTTTGGAGTGTAGCTATACCGTTTGCTGTGTTTAAAGCCTTGATTTTGATAGCTTATATTCTCTCATGTCTTATAGTTTCAGACTACATGCTTATGTTGGAAAGGAGTGGTGGAACTTTATTTAAGGAAACTTTATGGGGATTCGATGGAGGATGTATCTCCAAAGTTATTTTATGTTTTCTTCTGTCATGAGCATTAGTAGATGGGATGACCTAACTACTTTTGTGCTCATATACTAGCTTCTGTATTCTTAGACCACAGTGGAGTGGTGCATTTTATTTAAAATATGCTTGAGGGTACACCTTTGGTTACAACTTCTCAGAGATCTTTTACCCAGATCCTTGTACTTTCTACCCCAGACTAAAATAAGCAAGATTTCTCTGCTCATCTCCATAAACTGACAGATGGCTTTTCCCCCCTACATCTTTTTTCCACCAAGGGTAGCGTTCTTAGATGGTCCTGGCTTTACACACATACTTTGTCAGTTCCTCACCTTGCACGGTCTCAACATTTGTCTCCTACGCCCTGCCAAAAACCTAAGCCTCTTCCATACTCTGCTACCTTGGCTTTCACCATTTTTATGTTGCTTCCTGAATGCTCAGATTTAAAAGTATGTTTGTTACAGTTTCCCATTAGGATGGGCACTACCAAAACACCAGAAAACAACAAGTGTGGGTAAGAAGAAATTGGAGCCCCTGCCCATGGCTGATAGGAACATAAAATGATGCAGCCACTATGGAAAACAGTACAGCAGTTCCTCAAAAAATTAAATATTGAATTCCCATATGATTCAGCAATTCCACTTCTGGGTATATACTCCAAATAATTGAAAGCAGGGACTTGAACAGATATTATTACACCAACGTTCATAGCAACATTATCCACAATAGCCAAAAAGTGGAGGCATTGTGTCCACTTGAAGGATGAGTAGATAAACAAAAATGTACATACAATGTAATATTTTTCAGCCTTAAAAAAGAAGGAAATTCTAATACTTGCTACAACATGGATGAACCTTGAAGATATTATGCTAAGTGAAATAAGCCATTCACAAAAGAATAAATATTGAAAAATTCTATTTGTATGAGCTATCTAGAGTAGTCAAATCCAGAGAGACAGAAAGAATAATCGTTGCCAGAGAGGAGGGGGGCAGTGCAGGAAGAACAAGGAGTTGTTTAATGTGTATGGAGTCTCAGTTTTGGAAGATGCAAAAGTTCTGGAGATGTATGGTGGTGACCGTTTCACAGCAATGTGACTGTAATTAATGCCACTGAACTGTATACTCGAAAATGGTTAAAATAGTAGATTTTATGTTTTATATATATGTATACACACACACACACGCACACACACACACATATGTGTTGCCACAATAAAAAACAACTATGTTTGTCACACACTTTTTCCAGTATTTCTAGGTGTTTCATATCAAAAAATTTTCCAGGTTATTTGAACTGCAATTTTCCCCAAACAGACATTCCCTAATTATCTTACCCTTAGGACATTTGGGCTTTTATCGTTTGCCAATGTATTGCTGAGACAAATAAGCAAGAGAGCAGAGAAAATAAAACCTAAGGCTTCATTATTAGAGAATTCTTGTTTTCTTTAGTCTTATTTGATTGCTAAGGTAGTTGTATGAATATAATAGGATAACAGGAATCTCAAGGCTCCAAGATGATAAGTAGAGTAGTACCTGACCTCACAATAAATAGAATTGGTATCAATGAAGCTACATGGTCCCTCAGACACATCTCCTCTTTTTCTCTCTGGCTTTTTTATTTTCTCTAATAATTATCCCCTTATCTTCACTTTCTAATGGTAACCATTTACTACAGCTTTTTGTAACCCATTGGAATAGACCAAGATCTCTTTACTTCATGAAAATTCTTGATGTAGTGTTTTGGCATCTACCCTTCCAAATAAGAGCTGCAGGTCTTTGGTGTCCCAAGTCCAATCATCTGGTTCAGATATGTTCATTCACTAATAATGAATGCATGACATGGCAATGTGAGGAGCTCCATGGACCCATTCCCCAGCAAAACTGGTGAAAATTATTTTTAAAAACCCAAATTATTTGAAGTTTCTCAAAATAGTCCTAAAGGCATACAGCAAGTAAACAAACACTCAAGAAAGCCTTCTGAAAACGTGGTGAAAAGAGCAAAAATGTGTGACATTTGAACCACAACCTGCTCCCCCCATCCCCCCTCTTCAGCTCAGCGTAATGGAAACTGTATTTCAGATGGGTGCAGCCAAGAACTCAGGGTTTTCTCTTCCTGCAGCTCCCAGTCAGAGGCTATGGTATCTTCCCAGAAGGGCAGGATGTCAGTATTTCTCATCCTGCTCCCAGCTACATGTTGTAAAGGCTAAGTTCTGGCTAAGTATTGCCAAGAGTTGGGGGCTCTCTTCTCCCATCTAGCCTCTTCTCATGGGACAGGAGCTCCACCTTGGATGTAGTGAATACTAGAGCCCTATCACATTTGGCCTGTTCATGAGACAGAGGTTCCATGTCACAAGTGGCAAACTGAGACTGGACCCTACTGTCTGCAACCTCTACCTCCCTGCTAAGTGCCCCAGATCCTGAAGCACGGGTGTCACTGAGAGAAAAGTGGTGTGTTACTTTCGCCACTTTGAGATTCAGAGGAGATCAGAGATTTTGCCCAAGGATAAAGGCAGGTCAAAAAGACAGCAACTGAACAGAGTCTGGGGAAGTTCAAGCTTAAGGGCACTCTCAAAAACAATGGAGGTTGTAGTGAAAAGCAATTAAGTGCAGATGTATAGATTCCATTAGAGATGTAAGCTAAACCATAAGCCAGCTAGTTTACCAGAGAAGAGCAGTAAAAAGGACAATTAAGAAGAGCCTTTCTGAGGGAGAGGAACCAAGATGGCAGAGTAGAAGGACGTGCTGTCACTCCCTGTTGTGAGAACACCAGAATCACAACTAGCTGCTGGACAATCAATGACAGGAAGATACTGGAACTCACAAAACAAGATACCCCACATCCAAAGACAAAGGAGAAGCCACAATGAGATGGTAGGAGGGGCGCAATCACAGTAAAATCAAATCCCATAACTGCTGGGTGGGTGACTCACAGACTGGAGAACACTTATACCACAGAAGTCCACCCACTGGGGTAAAGGATCTGAGCCCCATGTCATGCTTCCCAACCTGGGGTTCCGGCAACGGGAAGAGGAATTCCTAGAGCATCAGACTTTGAAGCCTAGTGGAATTTGATTGTAGGACTTTGACAGGATTGGGGGAGAAAGAGACTCCACTCTTGGAGGGCACACACAAAGTAGTGTGCACATCGGGACTCAGGGGAAGGAGCAGTGACCCCAGGGGAAACTGAAGCAGACCTACCTGCTAGTGTTGGAGGGTCTCCTGCAAGGCGGGGGTGGCTGTGGCTCACCACAGGGACAAGGACACTGGCAGCAGAAGTTCTGGGAAGTACTCCTTGGCGTGAGCCCTCCCAGAGTCTGTCGTGAGCCCCACCAAAGAGCCCAGGTAGGCTCCAGTGTTAGGTTGCCTCAGGTCAAAAAACCAACAGGGAGGGAACAGCCCCACCCATCAACAGTCAAGCAGATTAAAGTTTTACTGAGCTCTGCCCACCAGAGCAACAGTCAACTCTTCCCACCACCAGTCCGTCCTATCTAAAAACTTGCTCAAGCCTCTTAGATAGCCTCATACACCTGAGGGCAGACAGCAGAAGCAAGAAGAACTACAGTCCTGCAGCCTCTGGAACAAAAACCACATTCACAGAAAGATAGACTAGATGAAAAGGCAGAGGGCTATGTACCAGCTGAAGGAACAGGATAAAACCCCAGAAAAACAACTAAATGAAGTGGAGATAGGCAACCTTCCAGAAAAACAATTCAGAATAATGATAGTGACAATGATCCTGGACCTCAGAAAAAGAATGGAGGCAAAGATCGAGAAGATGCAAGAAATATTTAACAAAGACCTAGAAGAATTAAAGAGCAAACAAACAGAGATGAACAATACAATAACTGAAATGAAAACTATACTGGAAGGAATCAATAGCAGAATAACTGAGGCAGAAGAATGGATAAGTGACCTGGAAGACAGAGTGGTGGAATTCACTGCTGCAGAACAGAATAAAGAAAAAAGAATGAAAAGAAATGAAGACAGCCTAAGAGACCTCAGGGACAACATTAAACGCAACAACATTTGCATTATAGGGGTCCCAGAAGGAGAAGAGAGAGAGAAAGGACCCGAGAAAATATTTGAAGAGATTATAGTTGAAAACTTCCCTAACATGGGAAAGGAAATAGCCACCCAAGTCCAGGAAGCGCAGAGAGTCCCATACAGGATAAACCCAAGGAGAAACACGCCGAGACACATAGTAATCAAATTGGCAAAAATTAAAGACAAAGAAAAATTATTGAAAGCAGCAAGGGAAAAATGACAAATAACATACAAGGGAACTCCCATAAGGTTAACAGCTGATTTCTCAGCAGAAACTCTACAAGCCAGAAGGGAGTGGCATGATATACTTAAAGTGATGAAAGGGAAGAACCTACAACCAAGATTACTCTACCCGGCAAGGATCTCATTCAGATTCGATGGAGAAATCAAAAGCTTTACAGACAAGCAAAAGCTAAGAGAATTCAGCACCACCAAACCAGCTCTACAACAAATGCTAAAGGAACTTCTCTAAGTGGGAAACACAAGAGAAGAAAAGGACCTACAAAAACAAACCCAAAACAATTAAGAAAATGGTCATAGGAACATACATATCGATAATTACCTTAAACGTGAATGGATTATATGCTCCAACCAAAAGACACAGGCTCACTGAATGGGTACAAAAACAAGACCCATCTATATGCTGTCTACAAGAGACCCACTTCAGACCTAGGGAAACATACAGACTGAAAGTGAGGGGATGGAAAAAGATATTCCATGCAAATGGAAATCAAAAGAAAGCTGAAGTAGCAATACTCATATCAGATAAAATAGACTTTAAAATAAAGAATGTTACAAGAGACAAGGAAGGACACTACACAATGATCAAGGGATCAATCCCACAAGAAGATATAACAATTATAAATATATATGCACCCAACATAGGAGCACCTCAATACATAAGGCAATTTCTAAGAGCTATAAAAGAGGAAATCGATAGTAACACAATAATAGTGGTGGATTGTAACACCTCACTTACACCAATGGACAGATCATCCAAAATGAAAATAAATAAGGAAACAGAAGCTTTAAATGACAAAATAGACCAGATAGATATAATTGATATTTATAGGGCATTCCATCCGTAAACAGCAGATTACACTTTCTTCTCAAGTGTGCACAGAACATTCTCCAGGATAGACCACATCTTGGGTCACAAATCAAGTCTCAGTAAATTTAAGAAAATTGAAATCATATCAAGCATCTTTTCTAACCACAATGCTATGAGATTAGAAATCAATTACAGGGGAAAAAGCGTAAAAAAAAAAAACACACACATGCAGGCTAAACAATACTTTACTAAATAACCAAGAGATCACTGAAGAAATCAAAGAGGAAATCAAAAAACACCTAGAGACAAATGACAATGAAAACACAACTATCCAAAACCTATGGGATGCAGCAAAAGCAGTTCTAAGAGGGAAGTCTATAGCTATACAAGCCTACCTCAAGAAACAAGAAAAATCTCAAATAAACTATCTAACCTTACACCTAAAGGAATTAGAGAAAGAAGAACAAACAAAACCCAAAGATAGCAGGACGAAAGAAATCATAAAGATCAGAGCAGAAATAAATGAAATAGAAACAAAGAAAACAATAGCAAAAATCAATAAAACTAACAGCTGGTTCTTTGAGAAGATAAACAAAATTGATAAACCACTAGCCAGACTCATCAAGAAAAAGAGGGAGAGGACTCAAATCAGTAAAATTAGAAACGAAAAAGGAGAAGTTACAACAGACACCACACAAATACAAAGCATCCTAAGAGACTACTACAAGCAACTCTATGCCAACAAAATGGACAACCTGGAAGAAATGGACAAATTCTTAGAAAGGTATAACCTTCCAAGACTGAACCAGGAAGAAATAGAAAAATATGAACAGACCAATCACAAGTAATGAAATTGAAACTGTGATTTAAAAATCTCCAACAAACAAAAGCTGAGGACCAGATAGATTCACAGGTGAATTCTATCAAACATTTAGAGAAGAGCTAACACCCATCCTTCTCAAACTCTTCCTAAAAAATTACAGAGGAAGGAACACTCCCAAACTCATTCTAGGAGGCCACCATCACCCTGATACCAAAACCAGACAAAGATACTACAAAGAAAGAAAATTACAGACCAGTATCACTGATGAATATAGATGCAAAGATACTCAACAAAATACTAGCAAACAGAATCCAACAACACATTAAAAGGATCATATACCATGATCAAGTGAGATTTATCCCAGGGGTGCAAGGATTCTTCAATATACGCAAATCAATCAATGTGATACACCATATTAACAAATTGAAAAATAAAAACCATATGATCATCTCAGTAGATGCAGAAAAAGCTTTTGACAAAATTCAAAATTCACTCTCCAGAAAGTGGGCATAGAGGGAACCTACCTCAACATAATAGAGGCCATATACGACAAACCCACAGCAAACGTCATTCTCGATGGTGAAAAACTGAAAGCATTTCCTCTAAGATCAGGAACAACACAAGGATGTCCACTCTCACCACTATTATTCAACATAATTTTGGAAGTCCTAGCCACAGCAATCAGAGAAGAAAAAGAAATAAAAGGAATACAAATTGGAAAAGAAGTAAAACTGTCACTGTTTGCAGATGACATGATACTATACATAGAGAATCCTAAAAATGCCACTAGAAAACTACTAGAGCTAATCAATGAATTTGGTAAAGTTGCAGGATACAAAATTAACACACAGAAATCTCTTGTATTCCTATACAGTAATGATGAAATATGTGAAAGAGAAATTAAGGAAACACTCCCATTTACCATTGCAACGAAAACAATAAAATACCTAGGAATAAACCTACCTAGGGAGACAAAAGACCTGTATGCAGAAAACTGTAAGACACTGATGAAAGAAATTAAAGATGATACCAACAGATGGAGAGATATACCATGTTCTTGGATTGGAAGAATCAATATTGTAAAAATGACTATACTATCCAAAGTAATCTACAGATTCAATGCAATCCCCATCAAATTATCAATGGCATTTTTTTACGGAACTAGAACAAAAAAATCTTAAAATTTGTATGGAAATGCAAAAGACCCCGAATATCCAAAGAAGTCTTGAGGGAAAAAAATGGAGCTGCATAATCAGACTCCCCAACTTCAGACTATACTACAAAGCTACAGTAATGAAGACAATATGGTACTGACACAAAAACAGAAACATAGATCAATAGAACAAGATAGAAAGCCCAGAGATAAACCCATGCACCTAAGGTCAACTAATCTATGACAAAGGAGGCAGGGATATACAATGGAGAAAAGACAGTCTCTTCAATAAGCGGTGCTGGGAAAACTGGACAGCTACATGTAAAAGAATGAAAGTAGAACACTCCCTAACACAATACACAAAAATAAACTCAAAATGGATTACAGACCTCAATGTAAGACCGGACACTATAAAGCTCTTAGAGGAAAACATAGGAAGAACACTCTTTGACATAAAGCAAAGCAAGATCTTTTTTGATCCACCTCCTAGAGTAATGGATATAAAAACAAAAATAGGGTCTTCCCTGGTGGCGCAGTGGTTGAGAGTCTGCCTGCCGGTGCAGGAGACACGGGTTCGTGCCCCGGTCTGGGAAGATCCCACATGCCGCGGAGCGGCTAGGCCCATGAGCCATGGCTGCTGAGCCTGTGCATCTGGAGTCTGTGCTCTGCAGTGGGAGAGGCCACAACAGTGAGAGGCCTGTGTAATCCAAAAAAAACAAAAAAAACCCTAAAATAAAAAAATGGGACCTAATGAAACTTCAAAGCTTTTGCACAGCAAAGGAAACCATAAACAAGAGAACCCTCAGAATGGGAGAAAATATTTGCAAACGAATCAACGGGCAAAGGATTAATCTTCAAAATATATAAACAGCTCATGCAGCTCAATGTTAAAGAAACAAACAACCCAATCCAAAAATGGGCAGAAGACCTAAATAGACATTTCTCCAAGGAAGAAATACAGATGGCCAAGAAGCACCTGAAAAGACGCTCAACATCACTAATTATTAGAGAAATGCAATTCAAAACTACAATGAGGTATCACCTAACACCAGTTAGAATGGGCATCATCAGAACATCTACAAACAACAAATGCTGGAGAGGGTGTGGAGAAAAGGGAACCCTCTTGCACTATTGGTAGGAATGTAAATTGATACAGCCACTATGGAGAACAGTATGGAGGTTCCTTAAAAAACTAAAAATAGAATTACCATATGATCCAGCAATCCCACTACTGGGCATATACCCAGAGAACACCATAATTCAAAAAGACACATGCACCCCAATGTTCACTGCAACACTATTTCCAATAGCCAGGTCATCGAAGCAACCTCAATGCCCATCGCCAGACGAATGTATAAAGAAGTTGTGGTACATATATTCAATGGAACATTACTCAGCCATAAAATGGGATGGAATTGAGTCATTTGTTGAGACGTGGATGGATCTAGAGACTTTCATACAGAGTGAAGTAAGTCAGAAAGAGAAAAACAAATATCGTATATTAACGCATGTATGTGGAACCTAGCAAAAAGGTACAGATGAACCGGTTTGCAGGGCAGAAGTTGAGACACAGATGTAGAGAACAAACATATGGACACCAAGGGGGGAAAGCCATGGGGGGCTGGGGATGGTGGTGTGCTGAAGTGGGCGATTGGGATTGACATGTATACACTGATGTGTATATAATTGATGACTAATAAGAACCTGCTGTATAAAAAAATAAATAAAATAAAATTCGAAAATTAAAAAAATTAAAAAGAAGAGCCTTTCTGGGGTCGAACAACTCTGAAACACTGACCTCAAAAACTATCACTAACAACAGATCCTGAATTTAATTAGATCAGCCTGTGGAGCAATTTATGCCCCAGAGCATTGTTGAAAGCAATAGAGCAGTCAGCTGGCAATCAGTGGGGCTTAAGAGCTGGTTGTGGCCACGGAAAGAAACAGTCAAAGAGAGCCCTGCCAAAATCACTGCCATCCCAGAGTGACTGTGCATGCTCAAGGCTGCTCCATCTAAAAGCAACGTTAGATGTTTCACAATGTGGGAAGAAAACAGACTTCACTAAACTCATCAAGCCAATCACTAAACAAATAAGCAAAAAGCAATAGCAAACCATGTTGTGAAGGGCCAGAGAACCAATACCTAGTCTTGCTATATTACCTAAAATGTCTAGTTTCCAAAGGGAAAAAAAAAGAATGCAAGACATACAAAGAAAGGAAAACCTACATGTTTGGGGAAATAGCAGGCAACAAAAACTGCCTGTGAGAACAACTGCGTATTAGATTTAATAAAGACTTTAAAGTAGCCATTATAAATATGTTCAAAGAACCAAACAAAACCATGCTTAAAGAAACAAAGGGAGAAGTGTTGACAGTGTCTCATGAAATAGAGAATATAAAGAGATTATTAAAATTAATGACATTTTCAATAAATTTCAAAATTTTTTCAATAAAGATATCATTAAAAAGGACCAAATGGAAATTCTGGTTTTTACTGTAAAGTAAAATAAAACTGAAATAAAAAATTCACTAGAGGGTTCAACAGTAGATTTTAACTGGCAGAATGAACTTGAATATAATCTTTAGACATTATGCAACCTGAAGAACAAGGAGGAAAAGAAATGAAGAGAAATGAACAGAACCTCAGAGAAATGTGGGACACCATTAAGTGCATCAATATTTGTAAAATGGGAGTACCAGAAGGAGAGGACAGAGAGGAGCAGAAGAAATATTGATGGGCAACTCCTCAAACTGATGAAAAACATTCATCTACACATCCAAGATCAATGGACTCTACTCATCTGGTCTGAGAGTATGGGCACACGAATACAAAACAACACCATTGCTCTCCAGCAGCTGTTAGGAGGGAGTATAAAAAAGGCAAAAAATAATCCATATCTTTAGCAGAATTATTAAGTAATCGGCTCTTTTAATTTTTGAGTTAGATAATAAAAATATATTTAATTCACATCAAAAAGAATTTTCCTTTAATGGGAATCTTGAGGTCCTGTAAAACACTAAACTACCTTCATAACCAAAGACATATTAAAAGTAATCAGTGATGATTTAATGATTAAATACTATTGTAAGTATCAACTTTATTGACTTAAATATTTGACTAATATGGGATATTAACTCACATCATCTAATAGTGGACAGAATAGTTTCTAAACTAACTCTCCTCCTCTGGGATAGAGCATGCCTCATGCAGAGACAAAGTTTGAGGGTCTTGAAGTCTCTCACTCCCCATATTTGCTTCTCCTAAGACTTACTACTCCCAGTTAAGCCCCTCCTCCAGATGCAAATGGAAGGAGGACCCTATTTAAAGCTGGGTCCATCTTTTACGTGAATCTGAGTGAGCTAGTGTACTTTCCTAAGGTAAAGCAGAGAGACTGGAGGGACCCTTTAGAGTCACTAAGGTTGGAAGACAACACAGCTTGGGCAGTGCCTGTGGGTATGAGACCCAACTTTGACTACTTTTAGACCTTATTTATACACTTTTCATGTGGGGATTTTGAAAAGCAAACTACTTTTCCTTTTTGGTGAAAGAATTCAAATCTTTTAAACTCATTTGTCTCTGCTTTCATCCACAAAATTTTTAAATGACTGCAATTTCAGGTAATGACAGAAAAACACATAAAGGAAAAAATGTTCTGTACCGAGCCATATATATTGAAGCTACGTTGTAATTATAGAACATAACAGTTCTGAGGCTTTTCGGTTGAGAGGAAAACAATAGTAGAGATAGGTGTTTACAGAGAGAAGTTAATGCTTCAACTCTAATGAGTTTAATCATCACATTCTCTTGTGGATTATAAAATTGAGAAGGAAAGGATGCCAAATTATAGATCCCTGTACTTTTTATGAACAAGTCTGTATGTCAAGAAGCTTCAAGAATCTGGTGTGAGGCAGGCCATCAGAATCTGTCCACTGAATTACCCTAGTAAAGTGCTGTGGCATTAGCCACTTCACTCCTTTGACCTAATCTCAGCATCCCTAGCTTCTGAGGTGCAAGAGTGCGGCTAAAAAGGAAATGCACATTATTTTTCAGTAATTCATGAAGTCTGATGGAAAATATATTTTTTATCATAATAAAACTATATTAGTTAAAACATCAGTTTAATTTTGTTTGTCGTAAATTTCTTTTGGATGAAAGGACACAGAGGGGGGATACCCTTCAGACTTGTGGTGGTGGAAAAAGGAAGGCTAATTACTGAGCTCAGCCCTGAAGGAAAAATAGAAGACAAGAAGTAGTTAGGGCAGGAAAAACATCCAAACAAAAGAAGCAGAATGCACAACGTCCAGGGGTAAAAGTGAGCGTGATATATACTGGGACCTGTCAATATATTAGCTTTGTTGAAGTATCGGGTGTGAGAGGGACAGGGTAGAAAAATCTAACTATTAAGAGATGTGGCTGAAGAAATCAGGCAGAGGTTCTCCCTTAATCTAGCAAGAGCTGGCTGTGGAGTCAAGTAGAGCCAGTGGTGATGTTGATAAGTGGAGGGATTCTAGAGATACTAACATGAGGTAAAGACAACAGAACATGGTATCTTTTGTGAATGTTGAGAACTTTGGAGTCAAGCATTTATATCCTGGTATTTTATTTAAGCAACAGGGAGCTGATATCCCCATCTCCTGAGGCCACGCTGCAAATGGAGGACTATGTTTAGCAGGTGTGGTCAAGGGTGGGTGATGGGTGGAGACAGAGGTCAATATAACTGACAGTTCTACAAACTTCTGTTTCATCTTTATAAGGCATAGATTTTGTGAATACATTTTCTTTTTTTCTGGTCTCTTTTGTACAGAATGGAAACTTTATCTCTAAATTTTAATTGAAAACTTTGATGAGAATGTCAGAAACACTCAGGTTTGCTGCTACAAAGGCACCCATCCCACTTGATGAAGGATGTCCACAGCTGAGGCATTGCCCAAGTAATTCAGGCCAAAATAAGGCTCTTTTCCTGAACTACACAGATCATCAAAGGTAGAATAAGAGACTAATTCTTCTGTTATACAGGGGCCAGGGAAAATTTCTTCAGATCCTCTCTTTGTCTGATGCATGTAATCACAGTGAAGCTTAAATGATTTTATAGAGGAAAAGTGGACATTTAAAAATCAGTCCTCTTTAATTTTAAATAAATATAATTTGTTTTTTGTAGTGATTATAGTTAGAACATGTTTTAGAGCTTCAGTCACGTCCAGGAACATCTAAGAACACTGTCTAGGATCCAGAAAATTTTTTATACATGTCCTTGATGGTAAGTTAATTTGATCTTCATAAGAACTGCCTTGGCTGTTGTCAGAGTGTGAGTTTAAATGTCTGAAGTTTGAGAGGAAACAGATCATTTTGGAAAGTAACTTAGGATGACAAGGGAACTACAGCATTCAAACCACATCAGTCAAGGGGGTGGAGGAGTACTACTAAGCACATATGAAAATAGTTGGGAAGTTTCCAAAGGCATGGAGAAAAGCTATAGGAAGCACTATAATGTTTAGTTTTAAGGGTGTGGTTCTTTCTTTTAAAACATTCGAATAGCTCTAAAAGGATACATTTCCTTATATATTGCACTGACTGTTGTTGTTTTTTTTTAATACTAGCTAAGAACAGCACCACTGGGAAAAGATCTAGGTTGTCTTTGGTTGCTAGAGGATACCTACATTCTTTGGATAAGAGACATGTATAATATTTCTTGATGCCAAAATTATCATCTGCCAGTCTACTTTATGTAAATGAAAGGCTACCAGAAGAGGGTTTTTTTTCTCCTCAGGAGGGATAACAATTTGTGATATTTACAAATCACCTGATAATATCCTTCACACGCAACAGCAGGGGAAATAAGGTGAAGGAAGCACAAGACGGGAGGTGGAAGAGGTGAAACTGGGTATCTAGAGAACCACAGGGTATCCTGATACGTCATGAGAAAAGAATGAGAGTAGGGGCAATGGTGGTTGAAAAGGAGAGTGGAAGAACTCATTAAAAAAAAAGTTGGCAGACTTCACAGTTCTCATGGAGCTGAGTCTGGAGTCAACAGG
This sequence comes from Lipotes vexillifer, assembly GCF_000442215.2. Classification (NCBI taxonomy): domain Eukaryota; kingdom Metazoa; phylum Chordata; class Mammalia; order Artiodactyla; family Lipotidae; genus Lipotes; species Lipotes vexillifer. The sequence goes on from NW_006787415.1 coordinate 494,256, forward strand.
TAATTAAAGAAGAGGAGGGTTTGAGTAACGATTGCATATATGATCATGACTCCTTTTCCAATACATACATGTACTTCCAATACATATATACATTTCCATATATATATATATATATATATATATATAAACATATTTACAAAAATATGATAATCTATACACATGTGAGTGATAAAAGAGTGTATGGAGATCAGCAAGTACTGGTGTAACCATCTTTTTTGTATGTGGTGGCCCATGTATTTGACTGCTACAATTTTATTATTATTTTGGGTCCTTGATCACACGATTGAGCAGTGTTTTCTTCTTTATTTGTTCCAAGAGCTTGAGATAACCATGTGTGCTGTGTGGAGTTGTCACTGTGGGGACGGAGGTAGGGTGACATTAGTGAGAGTAATGCAAAAAGGAAGTCATAGGGGCACCATAACACCAAGTTATGATCTACTCGATACAAAGCTATATAATACATTCATTGAATAAATATTGATTGCTCTGGGCACTGTATTTGGGCAAAACATATGGAGCAAAAATAGGCATGGTCTCAATATTGCAGAGCTTAAAATATTAATAATAATTAAGTAACCTTTTAAGTAAGTGGCATTTAATGGCAAACCAAATAAGTGCTGTGAGAAAAAGGAACATGATTTATAGGAGAATTATAACAGAGATACCTAAACTTGGATATGTGAAGTTATGGAGGGGGAAGATGGTAGGAAAAGCTTTCTTGATAAGAAAGGTTTGAGCTTAGATCTGCTGGATGTGTAATGATAATTCTCTGAGTGGGTAGACAAGAAGATATGTATATGGTGAAAGAATGAGAGAGGGAGAGAGTCAGGAAATAGAAACAAAACTGCAGGAGGAAACAAGATGCATTTCAAGAAATGAGAAATGGTCAGTGTAGCAGCTGTATAAGTAGGGAGAGGGAGAATGGTTCAAAATTAGTAGACAGGGACCAAACCATTCAGAGCTTTGGGTCAAATTCAGAATTTTTTTCTTTCTCTTAGGAGAGATGATGATAAAATATTTTAAGCAGAAGTTTTAGTAAAAACAATGTTTGCTGAAGTGTGTAGAATGGATCAAAGAGGAATAAACGTGGCAGAGGGGAGAATCAGTTAAGGATCTACTGCAGGAAACAAAACAGAGATGATAGTAGCCTGGATTAGGACAATAGTGATGGAGATGGAAAAATATGGATAATTTTGATAACTATTTAGGTAGTGAATGAAACAGTATTTTATGATAGGTTTTATATTAGGATTTATGGAAAGTGATGTGTCAATAATGGTTGTGTAATAGGATTGAAATGGCATTATTGGGAAAAGGATCCCATGTAAAGAGAAATATATTTTGGTTTTAGATATGCTGAGTTTGAGGGCCCTTGAAATAGCAAAGACAGAATGTTAAGTGGCAGAAAGATATCTGGATTTGGAGGTAAATGACTATGTTTGGGATAGCTGCAGCTGCTTAACACTTCTTGCCCCATCTGTAAGAAGAAAGAGATATGTCGAAGTTAGGAGCCCCCCTGAGCCAGGTCAACTTCACCTTCTGATTATGCAGAGACTTCAATTAATGTATCTATTGAATTCTGTTTTGCAAATCCCCCATGTTAGCATCTGCAAGCCTTGTGTATCACATATAATAAGCTTCATAAATGACTTCTCTTTTAATTTTCTCTAAACGCAGCATTTAAAATTCAGTTTCTGAAATTTTCATAGTGTTTTTGACTGAAAAGAAAATAACCAGCTTCCACTGACAGATTCATAGAAAAAGATGACCAGTTATTTTGACCATTCATTCAACAAAATATTTATTGGGCATCTACTATGGGCAAGCCTCATCTACTATGGGCAAGACTTTTCTAGGTGCTAGAGATACACCAGTAAATAAAACAGGAAAAAAACCCCTACCCTCACAGAGCTTATGGTGTAATGCACTAAATTTGTTTCTATACAACATAATACATACATTAAGCAAAATGAATAAATTTAATATATAGTATTTTACATAATGATAAGTACTGGAGAGAAAACATCAAACAGGAAATGAAGTTAGGAAATGTATGTGTTAGAAATGCTCTAATTTTAAACAGGCCAGCTAGGAATGACATTACTAAGAAGCTGATATTTGAGAAAAGATCATAAAGACTTGAGGGAGTGAAATTTGTGGATACCTGAGGGAAAAGCATTCCAGATATATAGAAAATAAATATAATATCATAATGGTAGACATAATGCCTACCTTATTAGTAAGTACATTAAATACAAGTGGACCAAATTCTTCAGTTGAAGGGCAGATATTGGAAGAATTGTTATAAAAACAAAATCCAACTATATGCTATCTCCAAAAGACAGCATTATTCAAATGGCCAAAAAGTGGAAACAATCCAAATTTCCATCAACTGATGAATGGATAAACAAAATGTGGCATATCCATACAATGGATATGTTCAATGGATATTGTTCAATCATAAAATTTAAAGAAGCACTTATACATGCTATAACATGGATGAACATTAAAATCATTATATTAACTGAAAGAAACCATACATAAAAAATGCATATTGTATGATTGTGTTCTATAAAACATGTGGAATGAGCAAATCCATAAAAAGAAAATGTAATTTAGCATGTGGTAAATTAGGGAATTGAGTGGAAATGTAATGGGGGTACTGTTTACGATATGGGATTTCTTTTGGGGGTGATAAAAATGTTATGGAATTAGATAGTAGTGATGATTGCACAACCTTGTGAATATACTAAAAACACTGTACTGTATACTGTAAAATAGTGAATTTTGTGGTATGCAAAATAAATAATTACCACTGTTGAAGAGGACAAATGACATAGTAGATTAGAAAGAACAAAATAGAAATTCTGAAAAGAATAATAATTAAAATCAAAACTAATGGATGGTGAGAGGGGGGCGTGCTCAAGATGGTGGAGTAGGAAGACCCTGAGCTCACCTCTCCCCATGATCACATCAAAACTACAACTACATATAGACAAACTCTCTCTGAGAGAGATCCAAAGGCTAGCAGAGCAGCTCTTCTACAAACAAGGCTGTAAAGAAAGAACCACATAGAGTCTGATAGGAGGGGAGGAGAAGGTATCTGCATCCCTAGTGGTGACCCAGAAGAGGAGGGGGATGTCACAGGCTTGGGGATCCTCTCTGGGGAGGAAGGGGTTTGAACCACACATTAGGCACGCCAGTCCTGGGGTCTGGCACCAGGAAGACAAGTCCTCTTGACTGATGTGAAAATCCCTGGGGCTTACCAGAGGGTGTAAGAGATGGACAACAGTTTTATGTCATTTGCTCTATTTGCTTCTAAATTTTGTTGTCAATATGTAAGCATACATAAAAGCTCCTGATAAACAAATTAAATCCAAGCAATTTTCCATTGTTTGTATTACCAGCAATTCTATCTTTTTTGACTAAACAAATTCTCATATCTTTCTTCAGTGAGCCATAATTAAAAGCATTTGACTAAAGATGGTTATATTTGTGTATTCTGAATATTGCTACCTCTCCAGCTTCCTTATATTAATAACATCCATGCCTTTATCATTCTTATCTATTTGCATCAACTATTGTATGTGTTTTTTCCCTTGCTATTAATTATCTGAAGAAATAATGTGTTCTCCTTTATGAAGAGAAATATTGGGGGCTAAAAACCGAGAAAAAACGGTCACATATTTCTCAAAGTGGACTTGGAATTGCAATATTGAAGACTAGACTTTGCATCCAAACTAGGAGATGAATAAGACAAGAGGAAAATGTATCCATTTGTGAGAAAAAACAGAAGGCCATCTTTGAATACTAGTAGTGAGGAGCTTGGGTGAGAAAGCTTAATTAAGGTACATTATAAAAAGAGTATGAACATTTAATGAATTAAAACAGTAAAATTAAGATTATATTTGTAAAGAGAGATAGATAAATAAAAATATTTACATAAAAATAAAAATTAGTTGAACTAACTTCATAGAACACCACTCTGCTTAATCCACTCTAACCACAGTAGTTTGCTGATGAAGGGAAAAAGTAGAGATCAACAAGAAAGTATGTTGCTTAAAGACATGATATAAAGGAAGAAAATTGGGCATGCAGTTAATTACAATACAAAGCAAATCTGATGTGCTCTAGTAGACGTACAAGTAAAGCTCTTCAAGAAGAGAAAAGAGAATGAGATTAATTGTGGCTTAGAGAACCTGGGAGGAGATGATCTTTGAACTAGATGTTAAAAAATGGGGAAGATAGCCACAGCTATCTTGACAGAGTTCAAGATGTCAGAAAATGGCATCAGCAATGTCTAAGACATTGGAGAGTGTGAAAAACATATTCAGGGAATAGAAAGTAGTAGAAACAGAAAATAAAGAAGAATGTCAGATTGGAAAAGAGTACAAGGAACCGACTTTTTCTGCATTGTAAAAGAGAAAAACAATCTGATGATGATGGCATGAGGCTGTAATGTGAGCCAAGTAAAGAAGGGACTAGAAATAATAATTCAGCATTCCTAAATACTAGAGAAATGCAAATCAAAACTACAATGAGGTACTGCCTCACTCTGGTCAGAATGGCCATCATAAAAGAGTCTACAAGTAATAAATGCTGGAGAGGGTGTGGAGAAAAAGGAACCCTCCTACACTGTTGGTAGGAATGTAAATTGGTACAGCCGCTATGGAGAACAGTATGGAGTTTCCTTAAAAAACTAAAAATTGGGCTAGCACATGATCCTGCAATCCCGCTCCTGGGCATATATCTGGAGATAACCATAATGCAAAAAGATACATGCACCCCATGTTCACTTCAGCACTATTTACAATAGCCAAGACATGGAAGCAACCTAAATGTCCATTGACAGAGTAATGGATAAAGAAGATGTGGTACATATATACAGTGGAATATTACTCATCCATTAAAAAGAATAAAGTAACGCCATTTGCAGCAACATGGGTGGACCTAGAAATTATTATACTATGTGAAGTAAGCCAGACAGACAAAGACAAATATCATATTGCTTATATGTGGAACCTAAAAAAGAAAAATATTACAAGTGAACTCATATACAAAACAGAAGCAGATCCACAGGCATAGAAAATAAACTTATAGGTACTAAAGGGGAAAGGAGGGGGAGAGATAAATTAGGAGTTTAGGATTAACATATACACACTACTATATATAAAATAGATAACCAACAAGGACCTACTGTATAGCACAGGGAACTATACTCAATATTTTGTAATAACCTATAAGGGAAAAGAATCTGAAAAAAAAAGATATATATGTATGTATAACTGAATCACTTTGTTGTACACCTAAAACTAACACAACATTGTAAATCAACTATTCTTCAATTTAAAAAGTGAAAAAAAAATTAAAGAAAAATAATTCAGATTGGAAATAAGCAAAGTGACCACATAATTTATCCTTCAAACTGGGATTCTTTTGAGAGAAAACATGGCCACTAAAATCACTAAAATATTATAACTTTTGGAAATATTTATGAGCCAGCAAATTAGTTTTATCTTTTTTATGGACCTATAAAATTGTTCTATTTAATATCCATTTTCAAAAATAGACTGTGCCTGTATACATTAAAGTAAAATATTGATTAGCTGAAAATTAAAAATAGAAGCAAAATAATTGTTTTTGTTATATATATTCACATACTTTTATCAGTTTTATAGCTATTTCTGCTTTTAATACATGGTCGTTAATATTTTCTAGAGAATATATGTTCAATATAAATTATTATTTTTAATTTTTTGTAAAATTGTCTGCAATCTTCTCAAAAATTGTCTTTTATGGTACTGAATTTGAAGTGAGCTTGGCTGTAGACTATGATAATTTTACTTGGTAAAGTGTTCTCACTACACATGCTGACATGCTTACTAAATTCAGAACAAGTTCTGCTAAATAGAAGACTTTCTCAATTTTAAACTTTGTATTAAACTGTTAACTCTAACTCTAACCTTAACCCTAATTTTAGCTTAATATTTTGGGTATTTTTTGCCTCCATTCAAGAAACCGTCTCTGAGAAATATTACTCCAAGATAACATTTATCAAAAAATCCTCTCTATGTATGATTCTTTTCAATGTTTTACAAGTTTAAATTTAGAAAACTGTAGGCCTTCTCAATTTTATTCCACTCCAGTACGAAATTTAAATTTATTAAAAAACGAGCTCCATTAAAGATTCTCCACACAAATAGAGACATTTCAAATTTCAATTATAGAACATCTATCTTAAATAATGTACATCCTTTGAGTTCATGTTATCTAATTTGTTCAGTTTCTCTTTAGCTTTGTAAGGAGGATTTTTCATTGTCTTCCATTTTGTAAGCAATGCTTTCAGTCGGTGCAATATGCAAGTGTTTCAGAGATTTTTAATGCTGAACTCATGCAACATTTTGATTAAAAGTTTCCAACTAATTTTAAAGAAAATTCTTCTAAACGCTAAAGGACTAATTTACTGAAATGTTCAATGCCATTGTAGAACACTTAGGTTGATTTACAAGGCAGGCTCAAATACATCTAATTTTCAGTTAATATTCAAGTAGTGAAGTGCCTGCAACTATGCTGAAGTGATTTTTTTTTTCTTTTTTTTTCTTTTTTTTTTTGTGGTACGCGGGCCTCTTACTGTTGTGGCCTCTCCCATTGCAGACCACAGGCTCCGGACGCACAGGCCCAGCGGCCGTGGCTCATGTGCCCAGCTGCTCTGCGGCGTGTGGGATCTTCCCGGACCGGGGCACGAACCCGTGTCCCCTGCATCGGCAGGCGGACTCTCAACCACTGCGCTACCAGGGAAGCCCTGAAGTGATTTTTAAAATATTAAATATCAGTTTCATCACCAAAAAATTTTAGACCCATTACTCAAACTATATATATGTAATAATATTTACAAATTGCAAATTTGGACAATTAACACATTCCATTTCAATTGATAGAATCTTGAAGCTGGCTTGAACTCAGTTATGAACTATGTGTGTACCACCACCAATTCCAAGTGAACGATTCTCTCAATTTTTTTTAAGACTATTGTTTTTATCATAAACTTTTTCTGAATTTGTCATCATATTTTTACTACTAATTATTCTATCTTCAGTGTTGAACTTTTAAACACATTTTACAATATAATCCACTCCGTCAGCTGTTTTATTGTGCAAAATGAACTAAACACTTCTCTTTGATTCCAATAATTGAATGAAAGATATTTGAATGATTACTTATATGAATGAATTGATTTTCTATTTGAAGTACCCAATGACATTGATGAACAAACAGCATTAATTATTTACCAAGTTTTTCTTTTGCCAATAATGGATGCATTAACAGATATTGCTTCTCTTTTACATATGGACAAGAAATCTTGAATTGAAAATGAACACATTTAACTTAGAAAAAAATGAAAGTGATACTTCACAGGTTGGTATGTAAGCACATTTTCTGCAAGTGCACATACTAAATTGTTTTCTCCAGGCACCATCTTCCTAAAACTAATAATTTTTGAAGTAGATACTAATGCTTCTTTAGGAGATTTATGTCTTCTGGTTTTCATGTGTTAGTGATACAGTACTACAGGTATCATGGTGGATGGGAAATGATGAACATTTTGTGCAAGTTACTTTTTATCACCTACTTTCTTAAGAAATGAAAATTCAACACTAATTTTCCTTAAATAGGCACTTTTATTTTAGCTCATTGCTTCTATTGCAAAATTTTTAAATTTGATAGACAATAAATATTATACATTTGTATGATACAACAATGACAGTACCACTACATCAAGAATTCAGACTACTCCCTCTTCACTACATAAAAGGACAGCTTCAGATCTATTTCCTACACAGTAATTGCCTACAGGCAATCTATAATTTCTCATGTTTCCCCCGACCTCACTCCCATCTATCATGAACAGAGTCTTCATGCAGGACTGGTGGCCTGGCAGATTTATCTATCTATAGACTAAGGCAGGATGAAAGCACCACTGGCTGGTTTGCCCAGTGGCTGGCTAGAGCAGAGTGTACAGTGTTCCTCCACTCCTATCCAAGACCAGGAGATGGCTGTCTCTTGCATTTTATGTCCCAGGAAAATCACTTTGTCAGCAAGCATCCTGCATACTGACCTTGAAAGGAAAATGTTAGTTTTCTTCAATCTGAAGGTTTCTGGAAAAGAGAAGGAGTTATGTTGGCTGTCTTTCAGTTTAAATTAGTTAACAAGTCAAAACTGTTCATTCCACATAATTCTCACACTTTTCTACATGAGACCATGAAAGAAACTACCAGGCCTATCTTGGTGTATTTTAACACAATTATTAATAATACTTTGTGAAAAATGAAGAACCTTGAACAAATGTAGATCATGACAGAATGCCTGGACAACTGGCAGAAATTGAGACAGTCCTGGGCAAACCACAGTGTGGAATGTTGTGGTTATTGATTGCAGTGTTATGAAACTACCCCAAAAAGCAATGGCCTAAAACCATCCTTTCCTTACACCTCATGATTTTGTGAGTCAGGAATTCAGGCAGAATTAAACTGGATAATTTTCCTGTTTCATGTGTCATCAACTGAGGTCACTGGATGGTATTCAGCTGGTATCTGGTCTGGTTTGGAGGCTCCAAGATGGGTTCATTCACGTGCATGACACTTTGGCAAGAACAGCTGTCACTCCTTCTTCTTCTCCACTGTAATCTCAGGGCTTCTCCATTTGTTCTGTCCCTCAGGCTAGCCAGACTTCTTACATGGTGGCCTGGGCCTCCTAGAAACCAAGGTGAAAGTTGTCAATCATTTTTAGTCTAGACTTGGAACTAGTATATTGTCATTTCTGCAATACTCCATTGGCCACAGCGGTCAAAGTTTAACTTGGATTCAAAGGGAAGGGACATTGTACCCAGTTCAAATGGATGAATTGTCAAAGAGCTTGTGGCCATCTTTAATAAGGCACATACAGTCACAATGGGCTCAGGATAACATTGGAATATCTGTGCACACCCATTCACTTGCTGTTAAACCAAATAGTATCAACTGTTGTCCTTACTCAAAGCTAGAAACACAAATTTCTATAGTCAGTCTCATGTTAATATTAACCTCTTGCCTATCAGACAAATAACTATTAGCACCATCTGTACACAAGACAAGGGTACTTGTGCTAACTGCTATGGAGTAAAAACATGAACCCCAAATTCCAACCTTTAGAGAGCCAAGAATCTATTAAGAAGATAACCATTCTCAAACAAGCATCAAAGAGAAAGGGGTGTGATTTCATAGGGAAGTTGATTCCCGGTGCCCATTCAAGAGTCCATGCAGGCTTACTTATGATTGCAGAAAAACTGTTTATTAAAATTATATAATATTAATGCATAATTATCAAGCCCATTTAACATTTTATAGTCTTTATTCTTAATATTCCAAGGCATTTAGCTGTCGTAATATACTTTAATAATTGACCACACAATGTTAGGACTAGGTAATAGTTTTATTTAAAAACATTTTAGCTACACTTTAAATTAAAGCCTTTAGAAGAAAAATGGTATAATTTGTAAAATGTGGCATTAATATAGGTGGACTTACAAATCTGGACGTGTAAATGTGTTATCTTAAGAGATAGAGACACTTGTGTGTCAGACCCATGAAGTCCTAGAGAGGTCTAGGAGTCAAACACACACACACACAGCAAATTGTGGGCATTTCAACTGTAACTTTGACTTATGATTATCACTATATGAAAAAAAATAATAGACCTCAAAAATAAGTGATGTAAAAAGCCAATGTTATCTATACTGAGAAACAATTGATCTAACTCTGTAGCTAATAGCTCCAGAGAAAGAAATGCACCGTCTCCAAATAAACATTAGGTCTAACTCTGTAAAGGATCATGAGTTTTCCCCCATAAGAAATGCAACAAAAATTGGAAAACTGGGGCTTCCCTGGTGGCGCAGTGGTTGAGAGTCCGCCTGCCGATGCTAGGGGACACGGGTTCGTGCCCCGGTCTGGGAAGATCCCACATGCCGCGGAGCGGCTGGGCCCGTGAGCCATGGCCGCTGAGCCTGCGCGTCCAGAGCCTGTGCTCTGCAACAGGAGAGGCCACAGCAGTGAGAGGCCCGCGTACCGCAAAAAAAAATTGGAAAACTGAATAGGATGAGACTAGAAGGAAAAAGAAAGGAAAGCCAACCACATACTTCAAGAGAGTTAAGGTTGTAAGCCAGGATCTCAAAAAGTCAGCAAAACATAACTATCCATTCTGAAATTGCTAATAATTTCTAATACCACCAGAAATCCCTCCTCTCCGATAAATCCTCAAACATCATCCATGTTGATTAACCTGGACAAATCTAAGCAAATGTGTTACAATGTTGGTCTCACTGCACACATTTATAATACTTATCCTCTACTTGACTCAAAGCAGATTGCAGCAGAAACATCACTTGACAGAGACTGCAGAAATATCTCCTTGTTTTTTATTCTTTTCGAGTGTTGAAATATTCCTATTCGGAGCTACAAAGTTTATCTCTACTCAACTTGAAATGCAGAAAAAGGGATAGACTTGGGATAATTTATGTGCCTATCAGTCACTACAAGCAGGGTTTGTATGACGAATTCCATCTGATTTATTTGGTATATTTGATATTCCTGTTTGGTTGTTATTGTTATCATTATTATTAGATGGGATGGTTTTTTACTTTATCTTAAAAAAATTCTGTTATAAAAATAATAAATTTTCTTTTTAGGAAAAATTCAGTAAAAAAAAGAATAATAAAAGTTATCTGCAATCTAGAGATATTTCTATATACATTTTGTGACCTTTGTTCAGTATTTTAAAAATCTGCACATGTATGTATAGGATCACGTTGTATATTGTGTATAACCGTATGTACTATGCCTAAATGGATAAGAGGGTCTTCAAGATCGGTTTTAAATACACTTAACATCAGACCCTGTGTGGTTCAGAAGAATGTGTAAATCACATAGATCTGGGCGGAGATAGCGTGGACACTAGAAGGTGTCTTAGGTTGGGTTTCCTGGAAAAGCACTAAGAAAAAGGACTCTGTGTGCAGGACTTTGATTAAGGGGAGGTGGGGTGATACTCCTCTCTTGTCACGTTTAAGGAAGTGGGAAAATCAGGGTTGGGTAGACAGGGAAATTGCAACAGAGGTCTCAGTCAATCTAACGGGGAGTTTAGAGCTTGGATGGTTCTTCACCAAGGGGGCCAGGCATTGAGAAGTGATCATTTGTCTTTTATTTTGGAGGGGATGTCTTGGCACACCCCATACTATTGGGCTCATAAAATCTTAACTGATGTGCTGCGTCCCTGAAATTTTGTACAATTTATTTTCCATCTTATAGAATGTGTCTAAAGTCCCCCAACATACATACTTCTTCTTGAAATTGATTTTTTTAAAAAATTAATGTATAGAACACTAGCTGCCTTTTAGAAAAGATTCCTGGAGTCACTCAGCATTTATGCTTCCTTCTCATGGGCTAGAACTTAGTTCAATAGCCTTGTCTAGGTTGGGAAATGGAGGTTTTCATTCTGGGCAACCAAGCGTGCAGGTAAAGATTGAGATTTCTGTTATAGACAATGGACAAGGAGGAGGGCCACTGACCATCTCTGCCATAAACGTCAGATACATTTAAACATGGAACCAAGGTTAAACAACTGTAGGAGTTACTGCTATAGAACCAAATGTAAATGCCACACCTTTTGACAAGATAAAAACACCAAGTGAAATAAGTGAATAACAAGTGAAATAAGTCACACAGAGAAAAACAAATACCATATGATATCACTTATATGTGGAATCTTAAAAAATAAAACAAACCTCATAGATACAGAGAGAATAGGCAGTAGGGTGGTGGGGGGCAATAGATGAAAGGGAAAACAAGGTACAAACTTTCAGTTGTAAAATAAATAAGTCCTGGGGAGGTAATGTACAGCAGGGTGACTATAGTTAATAATATTTTATTGCGTATTTGAAAGTTGCTAAGAGAATAGATCTTAAAATTCTCACCACGAGAAAAAGTTTCTGTAACTATCCGTGGTGATGGATGTTTACTAGACGTATTGTGGTGACCATTTCACAATACGTACAAATATCAAATCGTTATATTGTATACCTGAAACCAATATACTGTTTTGTGTCAATTATACCTCAATGAAAAACATAGTAGGGGAGGTGAAATAGGTCTGTGGGACCCACCAAGCAGCAATCCATTTTAAGATAAAAGTGATGGATCTGGGATCAGGTGTGAGCAGGGCCACAGAACACTGTATGGACAAGTACTGTTTGGAGGCAACAGTCAAACCTGTGACTCAGTGTTACGGTAGGGTGATCTCTCACACATGTTTGCTTTCAAGGAAAATGAGGTTAGAATAACATTGGTGATGTCCCATGTTCTTTAACTCTCCAGGAGACAAGGAGTTACTCTCCATGACAGGTTAATTCACTTCCTCAGGCAGCTCCCCATCGGGAATCCTATTCCTTCCCGCACAGTGCTCATAAATACTCAGACAACTGATTTGTTCAGGTCACTTACAGCTAAAAAGTATGAAAGTCATGGACATGGGGGGAGAATGAAACTTACCCCTGTATGTGTTATCTAGCATATGTAGGAAACAATTCATCAAAGATTGAATGACAAGATCTGCTTACGTTTAGAAAAAGGCTGACTTGGGGATTACAGAATAGTGAAATTAATCTTAAATGTATGTATTGTGTATTGAGAAGAAACTTTATGTGTGGTGAAGTAATTGAACAAAGCAATTAATTATTTTTTAAGGGAAGTTGATAGTCTCAGTTTTTATAAGCTTTACTTTTTCAGTTGTTTTAGTCAATGTTAATTTAAATCAAAGGTATTTAATTTCAAAGATCAGTTATAAAGCATACTTTTCTCTCTTGGGACATGTATTTGGTCGACTAAGTGATCCAGTAGTAGCATAAATGTAGTCATTAATGTAGTCATTTAGGAACACTTTTCTATTGTGCCACAAGATGGCAGCACATGCAAGGGTGCCTATTTACAGTAACGTATTAGTGTACAGTTAACCTATCTTTTGGTTTGGGGACATGTAAAGAATGATTCAGAGGTGAACTTCCACCTTCTATAATGTAACCAGTTTACATTATTGCTTATTTTATTGTTCATATTCTTAAGTTCTAGAGCAATGTGTATTTATCACCCCATGATGCAGAATCTAAATTTGTTCTTTTATAAATTAAACTACCTGGTGAAAAATCTATTACTTTTAGGCCAGAAGACGATATCCTTAATCACAAATCTTATCTGGCTTCTCTTCTGACTTACTGACTTAGAGGGGGAAACATCTCAAACTGCTATTCCCTCTGAAAAGTTGTTCCGCCAGTTTCCACGCGGCTCTCTAATTTCCGTTGGCCTCTGCTCAGTTTAGTTCAATGAGGTTTTCCATGACTCTCCTGTAAAAAATAATGACACCATAAAGCCCCTTCCTCCCATAGTACTTCTTTCCCCCCATCCTGATTTATTGTTAAAATTTACATTTATCATCACCCAATCTATAATACATTTACTTGAGTATTTGCTTATTTGTGTCCCCCCCAATAAGATGTAAGCTCCACACAGACAGATTTTGTTGCTTTGTTCATTGTTGTATCTGCGGTCCCAAGAACGGTTCCTGCATATGGTGGGTGTTCAAGAAATAGGCACTGAAGGGGTTTCCATGGAGGCTGGAACAAATAAGTATAGCAAGATGGTAGGTGTGTTTAAACAGGACAAGTGTTGTAAATTGGAAGAGTCCTAATCTAAGACTACAGAGGTAGAAGTTTCATTTCTGTTCCGCCCCGCTGACAAGGCACCTTGTGCTGTTTTTCAAACTTTGTGGGTTTCTATTTAGTCAATACAGATGATAAAACCATTTTCACTCACATTTCAGCATAGGTTTGGATCTTCAAACATGTGATGTCTTCCAAATTTGTATCTCCAGCCAGGACTTCTCTCCACTCCAGACCTCAGTGCCCACTCCATGTCTCTATTTGAAGGTCTCATGGACTCCTCACATCTAAAAACTGAACTCTTGGTAATTCTGTCTTTCTGATGATTCAGGTCATAACCCTTGGGTTTGTTCTTGCCTCCTTCTTTCTCCCACATCCTAACTTCTAATTTATTTGTATACACTTTTAGCTTCATTGTTTTAAGAGATCCAAACTCTGACCACTTTTCTCCATCTTCACAACTGTCAGCCATGTCCAAGATACTCTCATTCCTGGAGTAGATGAGTGCAATAGCTTCCTAACTGGTCTCCTGGTTCTGCTCTGTCCCATCAGTTTATTTTTAACCCAACATCCACGGTGACTTTGTTAAAATGTGTGATCCTATTACTCTTCTGCTCCCAAACACCAGTAGCTTCCCATTTCACTCAAGAATGGTTCAATCAGTGATACCGAGCATCAATGCACCTCGTCCTTACTTCTCTGATCTCACTTCATATCAGTTCTCCACTCCCCGCCCCCGCCACTGCCCCCTCTCCTTGTTTGCACACTGGCTCCTCTTCTCTCACACAACAGGCTCTTTGCCCTTCCTTAAACGCTCCAACCAGACTTCTCCAGCAGGCTCTTTGCACCTGGAACATTCTTTCTCTAGATACCTGCTGTGACTACACCCTTACCTCCTTCAAGCTGATGCTCAATTTTTACATTTTCACAAAGGCCTCCCTGGTCACCCTATTACATTTTAATCTCCCCCGATACCACCATCCCCATTTCCTGCTTCATTTTTCTGTAATTCATGCTACTATTATCTAACATGGTGTATTTGCTTGTTAGTTTTGATCACTGTCTTCCTTTCTCTACTAGAACGTAAGCTCCATAAAGGGAAATTGTCACTTGTGTTTTAACAGAGCACTTGTGATAACGGAAAAGGCTTACGTTCCTCTACTTCCCCCATCTGCCAAGAGTAACCACAAAACGAACATTTGAGATGCCCAGGTACATTTACATATGATACTTTGTTATAATTAATCATATATGTATATGTCTTCCTCATTAGATATGAGCCACTTGAGGTATTTTATTTTATTTCTATTTCTATCCCCAGCAAGGTGCCTGGATGATGAAAGATATTCAGTAAATGTATTAACTGAAAGGAACCATATAAAAACACATACACATTCATAGCGTATGGCTAGAACGTAACAGTATATTAACAAACACACCAGAACTTATACATATAATAGAATACTTCTTTTTTTATTTATCTTCAAAGAAGAACTATCTTGCCTGAGTTAGAATTCAAGGCTTCTTTTATACTGAAAGGGGAGGGAGTAAAGTCAAACATTTTTGGGTTCTGGTCAGCCTCTGGAGGGGATGTGTTAATTTCTTCCTCACAGCAGTCATTCACAGGTGGGCCTGGTCAGGATGTTCCCGGTGACCTAAACAAAGGTATTTTAGCTTACTGTTCATTACCTGGAAGAAAGGGCTCCCAGAGATAGGCCATTATGTGAAAATTAAGCTTATAAGCAACATTCCTTTTGTGATTAACTTGTAATAGAATACAAAGGTTCTTCCTTATTCCGACTTGGGAGTTACAAAGATACTCAAAATTTGCCTTTTTGGGGGGAACACTTCCTTTGTAATTGCCTTCAATGTATGAACCAGTTTTTTAAAAATATTGTCAGTAATGTCAAATCATCATTTGAAGGTAAATTTATTTTAGGGGCAACTCAATCTGGAGCTAAATTTAGTGAATACAGTGCATATTGTCTGGGGTCCAAAACAAGTTGTGGTGATAATGTAAAATTTATCTTGTCTCATGTAACTTGTAAACTGGCTATGATTATAAATTTTAAAAATATATTTCAGTGATGATGACTAGATAATCCTAGTCTTTCAAAGAACCATGTGACCAACCAACTAAACTTACTTGGAAGTATAATATCTATTTTTGCTTTTTTGAAAAGTTGGGAATAGAATTTCAGGCTCATCTTGAAACAACCTTATTTTTCTGAGAAGTGAAAGATTTCCTGCCATATCAGTAAACAAAGGATGTCACAGTCATCAGTGCTAGCAGCCCTCCAATGTGAGCTGGTGGGCCCTGAGGGAACTCAGGAAGGAAAGAATACCTGCCATCTAGCAGCCATCAGACTGCAGCCACTCCCTACGGTGAGCCCTGAGGAAACTCAGGATGTGAAAATACAGGATACTGGCCCCAGAGAGCTGAGGTGCATAGCAAAGGAATGATTTTAGTGAGCCCAGACTCCTGCATCTTCCCATACATAGAAAAGCACTAAATTCCTTAATTTAGGATATCTGGTTTTCTTTAATTTACAATAATCTTTTGATAATCCCGACTACTTGCCCTTTGTTGCAAAACTTGTATATAACCTGGCTCCCCGCCTTGCCTCCTTGGAACAGTTCTCTCAAGGGTTACTTGAGATGCTGCCTCCAAGGCTTGGAGTCCTAAAAATTCCTGCCAAATAAAACATAACTCTCAACTTTTAGGTTGTGAGTAATTTTTTAAGTCCACATTTCCAAAGAGTCAAAGTGAGATGGTAGCAGGCACTATTAGATATTCTGCAATATCAGGGGAAGACATACTGAAAATAATACAGACTAGAAAAAAATAGTCTTGTCAGAATCTTTATTGAGGTCTAGAAGATGTGTCTTGACCACATATCCAAGTCATTTCCTGCTGGTAGACCTTTCCTGATGTGGTCACAGATGAGAAATTAGTTGCTATTATATATTGCATATTTTTTGGACATATGTAACCAGGAGACCTCACATTACTTTTGGTTTTGCTAGATCACTATACTTGAATTTCCTCTCTCAACACTCACTCATTTAACAGGTAAAAAGGGTCTGATAGGAGCAAAACATTTTGTTAGCTGGAAAACAGTAAGGTCTCATATACAACAGTGATTATTATTTAAATATCTAATCGTAGAAACCTGATTGAAGTTTAAAATAATAATTAATGAGATGCAGAAGTATATAATTAGATGCTAAAATAAGCAGATGAGAAAATAAGTGCTACAGGAATTCAGATACATGAGTGTTAAAGATACTGAGATATTTTGAAAAGAAATTGGGCTCGAACTACATAGCTGACCGTTTGAGAAGGGGCAGGTGGCATGAAAAGCACAAGGTAAGACTTAAAGTTGGAACTGGACAGTTTGGGGCAAAGAGCAGTACTAGGTATTCATGGAAGACATAGGTGAATATTTGAGGGAAAGGTGTATTTAGAAAGCATGTTATAAGCAGGATGGGAGATTTGAGTGCTGTCTTACAAGATAGCTGAGCGTTTTTGCAAAAGAGAATGACCTAGAATTGGTGTTTTCAACATACTAATATGGTTGTTGAATGAGAAAAAGATTGGAGCAGAGAGAAATTATTTTAAAAAAATAAAAATAATTCCAAATAAGAGGCTGTTGCTGAAATCATCAAATGCCCTTGTCTGACTCAACCAACCAAACCTCTGTAGCTCTGACTATGCATGTTTAGGCTTTGTGTCATCATTAGTCAAAGCATATACACATATGTCTCCTGGATCTATAGGACATGTTTCTAGCACAGACAGTTTTTTAAAAAAGTGTGAATTCTGACCATCCTCTGAATCTTAAGTCTACACCATAACTAATTCTGTCTACTACTTGACTATTAAAAAGGTAAATTTTAAAAAGACTCATCTCTATTCATGAACATAATTTATTAAAAAGAGCCCATAGTTATACATATCCAATGAAATTAATGTACTTATTTCTAATAAGAATATTTTCTAAAATTCTCAGATTTACCATTACCTTCTTGGTACAAAATGTATTCATTAAACCTGATCATTATTTTTATAATTTGAGATTCATGATTCAGTTCAAAATGATACTTTTTGGTAAGCAATGAAAAAAAGAAAAAGATGTGAGGTACAGCAGTGCTCATTAGGAAAACTGTCAGACAGTCGTTAAATTTGTTACCAAGTCCCAGCTTGCTCTGTGCACCCATGACAGGCCAAGAAATTGGAGACGAGGTGTTGAGGCAAGGAATATGACTGCATTCGGAAAGCAGGCAGACCAAGAAGATGGCAGACTAATGTCTCAACATCTTATCGGGGTTTGGATGCCAGTTTCTTTTATAGCACAGAGTGGGGGGAGGAGATGAGGAAGTAAAGTAAAAAGACCATCAGTTTTGCAAATATCTCCTGGAATGACCAGCCTCTGGGAGGGGATGTGTTAATTTCTTCTTTCTTGCAGCCATCCACAGGTGGACAGGGTCTGGATGTTTCCCTGAACAATGGCACTTTGGTTTAACATTCAGGCAGAGGGGCAGGGCTCCCCTAGGCAGGCCATTATGTAGAGACAGTATCCTTTTAGTGAACAAGAGCAATGGGAAGCAAAGGTTAAAGTAAAAGAAACAGATCCAACATTTGGATTTGGCTCTTCCCTGTTACAAAATCAGGGATTTTTCTGATTCTCAGAATCATTCCCATCTTCTTTGGAAAATATCATGGTAACAATTGAAATTGAACACATTTAGAATTGATTTTCTTGTAGGTTTCCTTTTGTTGAGGGAAGGTTGGATTTCCAAGTACTAGAGTGGTCCAGAGACATCTGAGTTAAATCCTTTTGTTGTTAGAGCTCCCTTCATACACTTGAAATTTGGTGTAGTCTTCACATGTTCTAAAAATTCCAGTTAATAAAATTTTAAAATTATGCAGTATCTCCTTCAATACTGTTTTTCTAACCTAGTGAATATTTTTTTAGCCTCCTTTTATAGTCTTTACCAAACAAAATGCTGGAGAAATGTGTTATCTCCAGTCATCTAACATGGGCTGGACAGGTCTGGAGCCTGCCTGCCAACATGAGGTGCAAGAGTAATGGAGAATCTCCATCTGGAGACAGTGGGACTGAATTATTAGACATTCTTTAGAAAACAGGAAACTGATTATGTTGTTAAAGCATCCAGGGTTCCATGTCTGCCTTTTAAAACCCTGGACTTACCCAGTTGAGTTGGGAGATAAAGCACACCTTGGGTTGCCTTAGGGCAACCATATTGGGTTGCATGGCAAGTAAGCTAACTTTATAAGCACATTATTTTACATGAAGAAAGGCTGACAATCATAGGCCATGCTTGCAAGGGTGGATTGTTGGAAGTGAGAATATGGGGAACAGGAGAAGTTTGAAATTACTGTTATTAATAATTGATAGTAACATAATATATAATTTTCTGAAGGAGCATAACATCATTTTTTCTCTAAGTTATTTCTCATCATTTCTTTAGTGTCTGAGCCTCATCTCTGTACTTTTTCAGAAAATATTACCTGAGTTTATCCCCACTGGATTCCTGAGTATAGAAACCTTCTTGGGCCATCAAGAGTGGGGCCCCAAATTACCACACTGATCTACTTTCATGAATATGTTGTGTAGGAGTTTGCTTTTAGTAGCCTTTTCACTTCTATCACAGCTTAGGAGGGGGTTGTTTGAAATCACTTGGGGTATAAAAAAAGCAACTTTTTCTAAAAGATAAGAGAAAGGAAAAATTATATTTGCCCTCATTCATCGGTGACATGTGCATCCATACATGGACAGTTTGAAAATGCATTTCTCACACTTTTCTTAAAGGATTCATTGTCAGTATTTATTGGTAGTAAATTTCCCTTGTTTAAATTGCACAAAAATGTAGGATTATAAGTAATCTAAGGTTAATTAAGGAGATTGTCATAGACGGAAAACCAGATATTTCACACAACTTCAGTGCAACTTCACGTGATCCATCAGGGATAGGCTCATCACAGTGGAAGCATCTCCTTTAGAAAATGGGTCATGTCTAAGCACTGTAACTTGAATAGGGCATCTGACATGGAGGTGGAAAGCATTCTGAAAGCAAAAGACAGGATAATAGAATTCTCAAGGTCTTCTTACTGTATGATTTTTAACTCATGATAATATCCTCCAGGAAAAATTGCTGAACCTGGGGCACTGTCTCAGTTTGGGCTGCTATAACAAAAATACCATAGACTAGGTTGCTTAAACAGCAAACATTTATTTCTTACAGTTCTGGAGGCTGGAAATCTGAGATCACAGTGCTAGTCTGGTTGGGTTCTTCCTGAAGGCACTTGTCCTGGTTTACATTATGGCCATCATCTGATGGCAGGCAGAGAGAGAAAGGAAGCAAGCTTTCTCATGTCTTTTTTTATAAGGACACTAATCCCATTCATGAGGGCTCTACCCTCATGACCTATACACCTCCTACAAGCGCCACCTACTAATACCATCACACTGGAGGTTAGGATTTCAACATACAAGTTTTGGGGGGATATTCACACATTCAGTCCATAACTGACACCGGGGGATATTTGCCAAACATGGCAGAACATTTCAATTTTTTAAGGGTTGTTTAATGGAAGTTATATTATAAATATATTGATTATGAATATATACACGTGAGCACACATATGTTTAATACATCCATATACACATAGCATGTGTGTACACATGTGCATACATATAACACACATGTACCTGTGTGTATGTGTAATCATATGTGTATGTGTGTATATATACACATATGTGTGTGTGTCTCTCTCTCTCTCTCTCTCTCTCTCTCTCTCTCTCTCTCTCTCTCTATATATATATATATATATATATATATATATATATATATATATATATCCAGAATCCAAAATTAAGGTGTTGGCAGAACCTTACCCCTACAGAGTCTCGCTTATAGACTCTGGCTAATCGTTTCCAGCTTCTGGCTAATCATTACCTCACTTCAATCTCTGCCAGTGTCTTCACATTGCCTTCTCCCCTGAATGTCTGGCTTCTCTTCTGTGTGTTTTTTATAAAGATACTTGTCATTGGATTTAGGGCCCACCCAGATAATCTAGGATGATCTCCTCACCTCAAGTTCCTTAATTTAATTACATTGTAAAGACCATTTTTCCAAATAAGGTAACATTCACAAGTTCCAAGGACTAGGGCGTAGACATTTCTTTGGGGGGACACTGTTCAGCTCACTTCAGAAAGGAAGATGTTGCACTTTTTGGGGCTTTTTTTTGTTTGTCTGGTATTAATCTTTTTACTGTATATTTTGGCTTTGTGTTTATGTCATCATTATCATCACAATGCTGTAGTATTATTTTTTTCATCTCAGGCTATCAACAATGGGATACTGGAAACAAAGCCATCTTATAGCCAATTTGGCCTTGATACACCATCCATGATTTTCTCCAAATTGTTCATTCTTCTTTATATCCACATCAAGAGGGTGAAAGGACTGTCAAACCACATGAAAAGCACCATTTGGCAAACTTATGGTTATTTTGCCAAACACTAAAGGAAGTCTGAATCAAGCTTGTAATTCTCCAGAGGTAGGGCTTGGCAACCTTTCTACACAAAAGCAGGTAACATTTACCTCAGAGAAGACACTGTGATTCCCACAGCCCCAGGGCCATTGGTGTAGGTGAAGACAAATATATTTCCCTCTGTGGATCTATGAACCTCAAACATTTAAATTAGACTAAACCATTCAGGAAATTCCTCAGGCCTTATTCCATTTCCCAGTGCCAGGCTGGCTTGGTGATCTCTCTTTTTTTTTTCCTAAAAATGTTACATATAACATTTTTGCATTGGATACAATCAAACAACGTTAAAAAATAAAAAAAGGAATAGAAGGAACACAAGTAAGGCCAAAATACCGGAAGTACAGTCTGTGTTGAGGACTTTATAAAAACTATAAATTATTTCAATTATTAGGTTATAAATGAGACACAGACTTGTGCTGACTTCTTCTACTGTTTTCCAGCGTCTTAAAATTACATATTTAATGATTCTGTTGCAGAAAATGTGAGTTTTTCTTGGGGTGAATTTTTACTTTAGCCTATGTGTGGCTGTGGTAAACAGAATACTTTGTTTTGTATTTGTTACTTCCCTGTGGAGAACTCTGTCCCTTGGTGACAGTGGAGGACAATTTGAGGACTGTCTCAGAACATCATGACTTTGTATGTCTTATAGTTACTCTCAGACTTTGAAAAGAGGATCTTAGAGATGTGGTCAGATAGCCTCAAGACAGGATGTGCCATTCTTCAATACTCTTTGGCCCCTGATGGCTCAGGGACCAAACTTCCTCTTTCCCACTTAGCAAGGAGGCATGTATGAAGCCGTATGGGTGATAATCATGATATTGAATTCATTTCGTAAAAGCTTTTATTTAGAACAATTGTACAAACATCTAATTGATTGGTAAAAATGGGAATATAGCATGATTCTCATTTTATGGCCCACCTTTTTAACAAAATGCAAGTTGTAAAGCAATATAACTGCAGTGTTTCTTAGCTTCAGATGTGCGTGGCTTGAGCTAGAAGGATCCCTTCATTCTCAGCACCTCAGAAAATTTCCATTCATATTTCTTTCTCTAGGTTGGTTTTCTAACTTGAGCTTTCCTTTTAACAAACCACTAAAAATGTTCTCATATTTTGCTTGTCCTTCTCCTACTTTTACCTTTTCCCCTGCTTGTGATGGTTATTTGTTTCCCCAGAATTACTTAGATTTTGGTTCATGGTATAAATAAATATATTTATGGGTTCTTTAAACAAAAATGTCAATTTAAAACTTTTCACAGATGAATAATAATTGTGGGAAGTGGCACAGAATGGATGACACAAAACAAATTATTTTTGTGTATTTGCTATTGTGTATAATTAGAAATTGTTTGGGGTATGTAGAAATAGGCACTAGTCAGAAAGAAGGGCAATTAGGCAACCAGAAGAAATATCCATGTCCAACCTAAATAAAAAGCGTTAAATATCACTTATTAGATGAATTTGAAATATCTTTGCTCACAGGAAAAGATTCATATTTTTTATTTGAAAATTATAGATGCCCAGCCAATAATTAAACATAAACAGAAGACTTTTCCTAAATGTTGGACTAAATTTCTATTTGCTTTACAGCAAAACCAAGGCTATTTGATGGAGTAAATTGAAGATGGTCTTGACATAGTGAGAGGTGGGAGGGCTTGAGGATAAAATTAATAATGAAGATTTCTAATTATTTTCATGGTTATTATTTCATTCCATATTAGTCAATTCCCTATTCTCTTCTTGATATTATTTTTTTGTGTTGTTCATATTAGTTTTGCATATTAATGCATAAGAAGATAATCACAAGAAAGATGTCTCCTGAAACAGACCAACTGAGAGACCTCAATGACAGTCTTCCCGCAAATAGATGCTGATGGGTTGAAGAGGAGGAATCATATGAAATTCAGGTTAGTTGAAAATGTTCAAGTAGAGATTAAAAAGAGTGGTATATTTTCTTCTTATCCTTACAACTTAAGGTAATAATTTACCATTAATAGGTAGGTGATGTTTCATTAAAACATGGACCAAGATTGCTTGATTTTATTTGAGCAATGTTTCAAACATCATGCATATTTGGATTCTTAATGAATTTGAATCACTTGTTAATGGTGTATTCTGGCCGTTATCCAATATTCTTCCTTCCTAACACCCTATTTTTATACCAAACTAACGAAAAATTAACCAAAAATTAACTTGCCTATGATGTGTCTCAGCTCCATGTGTCCTCCATTATGAGCTTGCTCATTTCAAGAGGTAGAATTCTAGAACCTTATTCCCCATCTATACCAACTTCTAAGAAAAGTGAAAGAAAACCACTTCTGGAATAACCTAGGTCATGCTTAAAAGCAAATGGATATGCCCCTTTCATTCGCCACATCAACAAAGCAGTCACTAGCAATTTTTACTGTGTGGTCCACAGAGCAGGTGTATTTTCATTTTTATGGACATCTAAAATATGGTAAAGCCATATACAACTACTGGGACTCATGAGGGGAAATTCTGTAAGACTCATGCTGTGTAGAGCATTATCACATCTGAATCTATAAACTTAGTAGGTAGCGTGAAATGGAAATCTGTGTTAGGTGATTAATCATACTACAAATAATTTCTTTAAATGTGTGAAAATTCTAAAAGCATATGTCAAATTGAACACCGTTTTATGACTCTAACAGTAGAGAAATTCATGAATCATTCAAGTCCATTTAGCAGAGAAAATTGGAGAGAAGTATTAGTCTTTCACATCTTAGTATGTTCTCTTAAATTTCTAACTCAAAATGACAAACTTACAATGGCAATGGTTTGGCGAGTAAGGGCTGTTTTCCACATCCAATTAGATTACAATTGAATTCCTGTGTTTCTTTCCAATTTTCTAAGTTGTGCTATCTAGAAACACGTGACTTAATTAGTTGAGCATTGTGGCCATAGGCTAGCAGAGAAGCCGTAGAAGGTAATAAAACTAGCGGAAACTTTGGGAGTCAGTCTGGATTTGGGTCCATATCCAGGTTTGGTCTCTTTCTAGTTCTACAAACTTAGGAAAATTATTTAATTACCCTGAAAAACATCTACGTTGCATAAATAATGAAAGGGTGAGTCTAGGTGATAGATCCAGGGTTAAAAGAGAAAATGATTCAATGTCAAAGACCTAGCACGCTTCCTGGAATTCAATAGAAAATGACCTTTACTACTTAGAAGCAGAAGAAGCAGAATATTTGGATAGAGCAGTTTCTTTTCTGTCTGCATCAGAGTTTCTCAGCTCAGGCACTGTTGACATTTTGGGCCAGATAATTGTTTGTTGTGGAGGATTCTTCTGTGCATTGTAGTGTGTTTAGTAACATGCCTGACAGCTAGGGGCTAGCAGTGCATCTCACTGTCAACTCTCCCCACCCGTCTCTGCCACCTGGAGCCACCTGGAGCCTTAGTTGTGACAATCAAAAATGTTGAGAAGACATTGCCAAATATGCCTCAGGGCAAAATTCCCCTGGTTAGAAGCACTGGTCTGCATGAAGAGCAGGGTCCATTGCCCCATCACCTGGGCCCAGCCCTGGGACCCTGTCCTTCAACTTCATTCTTGGCTGGTTGTACAATTCATGTAAGAACTCACTCAACATATAGGAACATGGTCACTATATTTTTGGTAATCATCCCAGAACTCACTGGAGGAAAATTTCTTTAGGAACAACACAAGTTGTTCCTAAATTAGAATAAAATGCCAGAAACAGAAATGAAACAAGATATAGTATTTAATTACTTAGTTAGTGCCAAGTTAGTGTGAATTTGAAAAGAAAGGACCACTTCAGGCAAATAATTCATACTTGACAATTACCCTTGTTTAATACAGAATGTCTTAAGACAGTTGTTTGATTTCTAAGATTCAAGAATGATGAAAATGAAGTGAAATACGTACTTGAGGTAGCAAAATATTCTGCTTTGTCTATTAATAACTCTGTTTTCTTAAGTGATCTTTAACAGACACCGTGTAGAAGGATTTAAAAAAAACTGTCGTTCTATAAAACACTTGTTTGCACAGACAAATAATTATTTTATTATATTATTTTTGTTTGTGGGGAAATAAAACTTTAAAAAAATAATATAAACAAAAAGCTTACAGTTTTAAGCAATAAAAGCTATTCTGCCTGTTTTAGGGGACTGTAAAATGAAAACAAGTTTTCAAAATGTGCCGTTTAGTGGTTTAGTGCATGTCAGATGCATACATTGGAGCAGATGACATTTGCAGTTGCTTTGTCTTCATGAAAATGTAAGCGATATAAAAGTTGGGGGTGGGGAAGGAAAATTTGTGATGTGATCATGAGGAAGGTCAAAATATTCTCTATTCTATACAAACAACTTGTAAACTAGGTCAATACAGTTCTTGGCTTAATTATTTCTTTATTTATACTCAACTTTGACTCCAAATAAATTGAGTTAGCTAATATAAAATATAGAAAGATTACTCAAATGCTTTAAGTAGAAGCAGAAAGAAAAAACATGATCCTAGGAACATAAAGTTAAGTCAGTAAAAGCCTTTTTTAAAAAATAGAGCTGGGCTTCCCTGGTGGCGCAGTGATTGAGAGTCCGCCTGCCAATGCTAGGGAACATGGGTTCGTGCCCTGGTCTGGGAAGATCCCACATGCCGCGGAGCGGCTGGGCCCGTGAGCCATGGCCGCTGAGCCTGTGCGTCCGGAGCCTGTGCTCCGCAACGGGAGAGCCCGCAACAGTGAGAGGCCCGCGTACAGTTTTAGTTTCACCATACTAGTTTCTTTAAATTGGTAGGCACTTTAGAAAAAAAAAAAAAAAAAAAAAAAAAAAAAAAAAAATAGAGCTATAAAATTAACTTGATTATGGTAATCATTTCACAGTGTATACATTTATCAAATCACCACATTTTACACTTTAAACATATGCAATTTCATATGTTAATTATATCCCAAGAACACTGGAAAAATAAATAATTAAAGCTGCAGTACTTTATTGTATATACAAAAAATAAACAAGCAAAAGATCTAAATAGATATTTCTTCAAAGAAGATATACAAATACCAATAGCACATGTTCAACCTAATTACTCATCATGGGAATGTAAATCAAAACCACAAGGAGATACCACTTCACACCTATTAGGATGGCTATAATCAAAGACAATAATATTAACAAACTTTAGTGAGGATGTGGAGAAACTGGAACCCTCATACACTGAGGGTGAGAATATGAAATTTGGAAGATATTTTGGAGAACAATCTGGCATTTCCTCAAAATGTTAAACATAGAGTTACCAAATGATCCAGGAATTCCAAGAAGACATTTGGAGAGTGAGGTGAAAATTATCATTAGTTTGTTCTTTTTTGAAGATCAGGCTTTCATAGAGTATTTGCTTCTCTCCCCATACTCTAAACAACATCACTCTTGTTAGCATGGATATTATCAGAAAGATAAGAAATGACAAGTATTGGCAAGGATGTGGAAAAGTGAACCCTTGTGCACTGTTGGTGGGAATGTAAATTGGTACAGCCAATGGGAAACAGAATGGTGGTCCCTCAAAAAATTAAAAATACAACTACCATATGACCCACCATTTCTACTTCTGGGTTTTTATCTGAAAGAAACAAAAACAAGAACTCAGAAAGATATCTGCAGCCCCATGTTAACTGCAGCATTATTTACAATAACCAAGGCATGGAAACAACCTAAGCACCCCCTGATGGATGAATGGATAAAGAAAATATGGTATATAATACACAGTGGAATATTATTCAGCCATAAAAGAATGAAATCTTGCCATTTGTGACAGTACAAATGAACCTCGAGGACATTATGCTAAGTAAAATAAGTCAGAGAAAGAGAAATAATCTCACTTATATGTGAATCCAAAAAAAAAAAAAAAAAAAAAAAAAAAAAAGAAAGGACCACAGACTCAGAGATACAAAGAACAGTTTGGTGATTGCCAGAGGTGGGGAGTGGTGGTGGGGTGAAATGGGCAAAGGTGGTCAAAAAGTACGAACTTAGAGTTATAAAATAAATAAGTACTGGGATGTAATGTACAGTATGGTGACTATAGTTAATAATATTGTATTGTATATGTGAAAGTTGCTAAGAGAGTAGATCTTAAAAGTTCTCATTACAAGAAAAATTATTGTTCCCACATGTGGGAATGGACTTATCATGGTGATCATTTTGCTATATGTACATATATCAAATCATTATGTATTATATATAAAACTAACACAGTGTTGTACATCAATTACATCTCAGAGTTCCGAGTTCACACGGAACTCTCTAGCAGTTCACAGTCTCGTGCTCTGTGAGAGAAAACGTGTTTGCTTCCTTGGAAATGAATCTCTTTGTAGTTCCGTGTCCTGTAACTCACCACACCAAGCAAGGAGAGTTACAGAACAATGTGTAATCAGCAGATAGATTATGCAATTCAGTGCATCCTCCATTGCCAGGAATAGATGCCCTGGTGTCGTACACAGGGAGATCAACATGATAGTATCATGAGATTTCCCCTCCCGTCCCCAGAAAAAGTCTGGCTCTCGATACGTTCAAGTTAATAACTCAGTTTTAGGGAGACCAGAAAATGAGTAATGACAGTATATGACATTAAAAATGTCTAGTATTACTGTAATTTACACAAATGCCAAATTATAAGCTTATACCTTCTCTGCTTTTGGAAAAGAATTTTTGCACTATGAAAAAAATAGCAAAGCAATTTCTATGTGGCTTCTACCGCCTGTTCATGTGTTTAAACTGAGAGACACTTCCTCCACTATCCAAACGATTTTTCACCAGCCCCCATTTCTATTTAAAGCTATTAGAGGAAGTTACCAAATCATAAGAAAGTTGAGTCAGTTCTTTAGAAACTGAACTTATTTCCTACAAAAACAATATACTTGTAGCCTACCTAACTCGTGCCCAAATATAGCAGTAAAAACACTGTAGACTCCAGCATCGTACTCCGAGCCCTCTCAGGGGACATTCAAAATGGATTCTAACTTGGGATGACAGGAACCATGTCCTACTGCTGTAACCCTTTCAATACTGTCTCCTCAACAGAATAATTATTAGGACCTGGATAAAGAGCTGCAGCCATCTGAGGCTTGGGTGAAGGACAATGGAGAGAGAGCACAGAGTCCTCTGAGGTCCTTTCTGCTACATCAGCTTCCAATTACATTTCTCATACGGCCCTGAGAGTTGCCCACATATTCCCAGTTCTCCTACCGTGACCTGTCCGTTCTGCCCACAGTTTGTCTCCTCTCCCAGGCCACTAACATGAAAAACTAGAGCTCCTCTCTAGCCTCCAAGTCTGTGGAAAGTACAGTCCTTTGCAGCAGCAGTTTTCAATTTTTTTTTTTGACTAAGACTCATAGTAATAGAAGTATTTTACACCATAATTAAATAAATATATACATAACTGAAACAAAAGTTTTATGGAACAAAACTCAACATACTATGTGATATACTCAGTGATAATTTCTGTTCCATTCTAGTGTATTAAAAGATGTTAGTCACAGCTCACTAAATTGATTTCATGACTGTTTTACAGGTTACATCCCATTGTTTGAAGAACTCAGTTTAAGGTTTTTAAAAAAGATTCCAATAATAAAATTAAAAAATTTTTTAAACTAATGGATAATGGAAAATTCACAAAATTTCTAAAAGTGTCACTCTACTGGACATTTAGTTTGCTTTGGCTCTTTAGGTGTTGAAGCTCATTCGTACATTTGGAAAATTCTCCAGCTTATAATACCTGAGGAGGCAGGGCCCTTCTCCTACTGCAAAACACTCCCATTCCACTATCCAAACCCCCTCTTTCTCTGCCCTCTGGAAGTGAGGATTTAGTACAACCTTACAGGCCCTTGGTCTGGAGCAAGAATTCATCTGGCAGCATAACTTACTCTTGACTGCAGACACCATGGTACAACAGTGTACACTGTCTAGTGCCAGAGGCTGCATCCAGTGTCTTCTGCAAGGGCAGCAGTGTCTGCACCCACATGGTGTTTGGTGGTGGGATTTTAGCCACAGTCATTGTGCCCATGTTCCTTCGATTCTTGCCTTGCATGTGTCTTATTCTCCAGCTGTTTTAGCAATTCTCCTGTTTAAATCTGCATAGTGTAAGTTGATTTCTCTTGTTTGCAATCAGTTGCAATCCATTTCCCTAAGGTGTAATTAAACATTAGGGATTTTAGCCCTGCTTTATGCAAAAAAAAAAAATGTATCTGGGCAATTCTCTGAAAAATCTGCATTAGAAGTCCAGGGAAGAGAAGGTTGGGGAATTCTGAGAAGTGAAAGTCTAATTGGGAGGTTGAGAATGTGGCTTGCTGGTGAGACATTAAGTTGAGGAAGAACCCATCTTGGAATTTTCCACTTTTCTTTTCCAACTAGCTTCCTCATTATTTCCCTTCTTATTGTCAAAAACTCGGGGGGTACTAAAATACCGAGATTCAGAGTGGAGGAAAGGAAAGGCAGTCATAGGCAAAGAAAGGAAAGGGAACCCAAGTTGCCCATTAGGGAATAAAAGCAAGCTGTTACGGTGACTCCTGGAGATAGACTTTCACATGCAAGAGGGCAGTCCTGGGTATGTATGAGTAGAGAACTATACAGGAAGCTAAAATACATTATTACCCATGAGCATTTATCTGCGTATAATTTATTATTATTATTATTATTAAATAACATAAATAATTAAAATTATTATTATAGTATTTTGTCGACACACTGTGATATCCAGTTTAATGCTTCCCAGTCAAGAGCTAGATTAACAGTATAAATTCTCCTGGTTGATTCATCCAGATGATACTCAATTGCTGTACAATTTCTAGTCAATAGGACTGGAACAAGGAATACCCAAGTACAAAGATGCAGGTTTGTCAGGGCAAACACTCATTAAATTCCATTGTTTCTTTCTTCTTTGAAACATTATGTTTTGACACTTCAACTGTCCTCATTTCACAAGAGATTTCAGATTAAATGTTTTGTGTATAAATCTAGTGCAATATGTTGAAAACTTTAATTCACACCCCAAATATCACTGGGCTACCAAATCTGCACTGGATTAATGCACATGTGTAAATGTGATGACTCTTTATGCTTGCTTCTAAGCTAAATGAGCACAAATATGTTCTTGTAGCAAATAAGTGCTTGTGAAATATCTAATGAAACAAACATGAAATACCAATAAATTCACAAAAAAGCAAAAAAAAAAAGATACTGTAACAAATAATTTCATTTCAACTTTGACTAATTTATCTCAGGCAGTGGACATATAGGTACAATTACTATAAATATTGTTTTAATATCTAAATATCAATTTTAATATTTAAAAATTTGGAAAGGTAATGTTTACTGGCACTCATGAGTTTCTATTTAAGAAAAATACAGTCTTAGAAATACTTATTTTCTTAGAAAATTTTCTTTTCCTAATAAGACTTTTCTTCACCTGTATTGTTATAATGAGATATAGATTTAAGGCACAGATTTTGTTCATGTGGATTTTCTTGCAGTAGAGATTTTGAACAGTATGAATAAATTATCAAAAAGTATCACCTGTCGTTTCGGACTTGAGTATAATTAAGGCTGTTCTGCCTATATTTGCCGCTGTTCTGAGATGTGAAGAGACAGAATTCTTGGGGGCATCATCTAGTTTATTCAATAACGTATTAAAGTTTGGAAAGAATAATTCTTGCTCATGAACCAAATGCTAAAGGTAGCTCCCAGAAACTGACAGATAAACTTATCTTCACAAATAGTCACATAATCAAAAATGAGAAGGAAAATACTTAAAAATTTTAAAGTAAGAACAAATAGTTTTAATCTTTGATCCAACTGATAAAAAATAATTAAGCATTTGTCACATTTAAAGATCTTCATAGGTTTTTGAGTGCTACCTGTTTTAGGAATGGTAAGCTCAGAATCTAAGCCTGTTTAGAGTCAAGAAAAATGAAAATGAAGTAAATTCTATTTCTAGAAGAGTCATAAATTAACTTTGGAAATTATTTCAGGAGATTAATTACCTGTGTGGCTATGGCTGACCAGCTTCTCTGGGTCTGCTTTTCCTCATTTGTGAGTCCTGAGCCAGTTGGTGTTACCCTAATACCTGATAAGACTAAACAATACCTGATAATATAATGCAAAGAAAGAAAGAACGGATCATATTTACTAGAAACTTAGGATGTGCTACACAGTGTTGTTTTTTGTGTTGTCTCATTTAAGGTCCATAGTAGTCTTGGTGGTAGGTGTCTAATGTAAAACACAAAGAAGCCAAGTAACTTTGCCATGTGACGCGAAGCCTAGTGAAACCCAGGTTGTATCCCCTACTCTTTGGTATGAGAAAGTTCAGAAAAGCTCACTTGAAATATTACTTCCTTTAAAAAGATTTCTCTGACTCTCCCAAGCAGCTCAAGAAATCTTTCCTTTTGCCCCTCAATACACTTTATTATTTCATCCATTATATAAACCATCATACTAGTTGCTTCCTGTCCACCTCTCTTTCCTGAGAGAGGGGACTGTGATATTTCATGTTATATCTGCAGAATCTATCAATATATGCTACACAGTAGGTACTAAATGTATATCCATTTAAATAAATGAATGGCATATTTAACATTTTTCTATGGAAGTGAAAGGTAGTAGGCTGACCATCAATTTAAATAAAATAAGACAGTCACCCAATACCAATAACTTGGCTCTGCTTTGATGAGCGGAGCAGACAGGAGTTCGATTGAGCAGTGGCGTGAGGAGTGCTGCTACATAGTCCAACTTGGCCAGTCCAAACCATACATGAGTGAAATCAACAGCAGAGCAATGTGTTTCTCTTCTTAAGCGCTGCCTAGTATAGTAAGACATAGCTAACCTGAGTGCTCCTGTGTCTGCATCCTGACAGGTGTGGACTTCTTTCTCAAGATAAAAGATTTGTTTGGAAATGTCTTCACTTGCTGAGCAAAATGGTCCACCAATGTCAAGTGTCCCTTATTAATTCTCTTAGAATTGATACTTTCTTGTAAATGCATCTTCTTCAAGAAGAGCCAATCTTCCCTCAGTAGATGAAATGCATTTGAGTGAAGCATGCAATTTTGCTGCTCCAGTTAAAGTTGCTTGTACTCACAGAATTACCATTAGGGTGGATAAAATAATAATGTTTAATTAACTTACTTTATAATGATAATATATGTATAATTATACATATTAAGAATAATCATATTTAGGTGAGAAGTTAAACAATACATTAGAAACAAATTGCTTAATAGCTTGGTAATTTATCTTACTTATTAATGTATTTGGAATATACAGGAAAGAAAAAAAGATAATATAATGGCAAACCTACAGCTTTCATTGACTCAAGGCTTTCATTGTTTCATATTGTCATATTTCAACAATATGAAAAAGATAATGGACTTTAGTTTCGTTAATAACATTTCTGATCCTTCACTGAATAGTTTACATTTTACAAAGTAGGTTCTGATACATTAACTCCTTAAAACTTTACAACTGCCTCCTATGGAAGTTTTATTCTTAGTTACAGGAAAAAAAAAAAAAAGAAAATCCATTGAATAATGGAGTCAGCATATATGATACAGCATTATGTTAATATTCTTAAAAGCTTTAAAAAAGTAAAGAGCAGGATTTTCATAAAATAGTTTTTCAAAGCAAGTGAAAAGAAAAATAAATTTTACCATAGATGCTAAATAATTATATAGCAAAAAGGAGCAGGACTAAGTGTAGGCAGTTATGAAAGTAATTTTGTTATATAACACTCAATAATAACATTTGCATTGGAATAATTTTAAAATAGATTTCCTATTCCTTCAAAGCTAATTCCTTGATATAATATTCTCTTTATTCTGGAAGAAAGGAATACTGACAATCTTTTGGAATTACAATATAATATAAGTACTAATCTCTCTGTACATCAAAAGTTTAACAGCTAGTACACAGAGTTGTGGGTACTTCTTGAAAGCAATAAAAATGGTTTTGAAAGGGAAAAGTAAGAGTATATCTAATTTTTAGTGATAAGGAAATCCTGTGAAGAAGACTTCTGCTTCTGGTTAAGATAGACTAATATGATTGGATTAAATCTCACATCTGAAACAACTTAAAAACTGGACAAAGTATAGTAAAAAATGATTTTCAAGACATTGGACATCTAGCAATGAAGAACAGTAATCCTTGAGTTATAAGGAGTAAATGAGATGAGCCCAATAGTTGTGCCAGCTTATTGACTGGAAAGAGTTCCAGGGCACAGAACGAGAAGGGAGAGCAAGGTGGAATCTGGCAGTCTCTCTGAGTTGAAGAGATGGAGCTCAGAATCCTGGGAGACCAACATGGTTAGAGGTTGCAAGACATAGTATCAGGGAGGAGAGAGATGCCCAGAGTAACTCTGAATCTGTAGAGGGTAGTACTTAAAATTTCAGCTGAGTTCAGATCAGTGAATGCATGTGAATAAAGTATCGAGGTTGGGGAATGAGCCAATCAAAAGTATATGAGGGAGCAATATGCAAAACTTACTCAGGGCCAGGAATACTTCCTATTTCGACTATCCAGAGTGGAAAATCTCATTATTCACAGGGCATTGGGTAGAGAAAGTGTTTTATCTCAGTAGTGGGGCAAACTTAGCACTACAATAATCTTTGCTCTAGTTCTGCCTAACAAAGCTTAAAAACAGGTTTCCAAAAACTCAAACTTTGTGTTTCCGAACTGCATCCCAGAAAACAGGTCAATACTTAAAGAAATACAAAAATATTCAGCACTAAATAAGTTAAACTCACAATGTCTAGCATCCAATCAAAAATTACCAGGTATGCAAAGAAAAAGGAAAATATGACTGATTTTGAAGAGATAAATCAATCCATTGAAATTGATACAGAAATTATGTAAGTGATGGAATTAATAAGGATGAGTTAAACAATAAGTATAATTGCATTCATATATTCAAGAAATCAAGACAGGCTGAGTATGTTAAGTAAAAGCATAGAATATATAAACATTATTAATGTTTATATTAATATCAAAGTAGATTTAAGAGGAAAGAATATTATCAAGGTCATTTAATATGATAAAAGTATTGATGCATCGAGAGGACATAACAACACTCAATGTTTATTCATCTACTAACAGAGTTTTAAAACACATGAAGTGAAAATTGATAGAATCACAAGGAGATATAGATAAATGCACAAATATAAAGATTTCAACACCCCTCTTCAATAAATTGTAGGACAATTAGTCAGAAGATCCATTATGCCATAGAAGATATGAATAACACTGTCAGTCAACTTGACCTAATTCACATTTATAGAAATCTCCATCTACCAGTAGCAGAGGACACATTATTTTCAAGTGTCCTTGGAACATTCATAGATCATATTCTGGGTCATAAATCGAGTCTTAGTAAATTTAAAATCATACTAAGTGTGTTCTCTGACCACCATGGAATTAAATTTGAAATCAGTAAGAGAAAGGTATCTGGAAAATCTCCAAATATTTAGAAACTAAACAACAACTTTATAAAATACCCATGAGTCAAAGAATAAAAAGGGATCAGAAAGTATTTTAAATAGAAGGAAATTAAAAACACAACATTTCAAAATTTGTGAGATGCACTAAAGCAGTATTTAGTAGAAAATCAAGGCCCTGAGTTCCACCTTAACAAACTAATAAAGAAGACCAAATCAAACTTCAAAGAAACAGAATAAAGAAAATAATAGGGCTTCCCTGGTGGCGCAGTGGTTGAGAGTCCGCCTGCCGATGCAGGGGACACGGGTTCGTGCCCCGGTCCGGGAAGATCCCACATGCCGCGGAGTGGCTAGGCCCGTGAGCCGTGGCCACTGAGCCTGCGCGTCCGGAGCCTGTGCTCCGCAACGGGAGAGGCCACAACAGTGAGAGGCCCGCGTATCGCAAAAAAAAAAAAAGAAAATAATAAACATCAGATAGGAATTCATATATAGGCTCATCTGGATAATCCAGGATAATCTCCCCCATATCAAGATCCTTAACTTAATGACATCTGCAAAATCCCTTTACCATGTAAGGTAGCATAGTCACAGGTCCTGGGTATTGGGGACTTGGACATCTTTGGTGGGCCATAATTGTGCCTACCACAATACGTAATACTATGAACAACTTTATACCAACAAATTAGGCAATTTAGATGAAATGGACACATTCATTTAAAAAACAATCTACTAAGGCATAATGAATAAAAATGATAATCTAAGTAAACCTATATCTACTAAAGACATTGAGTAGTTGTAGTTATGAAACTTCTCATAAAGAAACTTCCAGGGCAATATCACTTTACTGAAGAATTCTATCAAACGTGTAAGAACAATAAGCAGAAAATTGAAAAAAAAATACTTCCTAACTCATCCCCTGAGGAAGGTACTACCCTGATACCAAAACCGATAAAGAAACTATAAGGAAAGAAAGGAAGGTAGAGACCACTATTGCTCATGGACAAAGGTGAAGAAATTCCTTACAAAGCATTAGAAAATCAAATTCAGAAATACATAAAAAGGAAAATATATCATGACCAAGTGAAGCTTATCCTAGGAATGCAGTGTTGGTTTTTACATAAGAAAATCAATGAAAGTAGATTTAAAAACAAATGCCATAAGATCATCTCAATATATGCAAAAAAGCACTTGACAAAGTCTTTTTTTTTTTTTACTGAATTACCATTTTATACCTGTCATATATATTGGCAAAACAATTTTTTTATATATAAAGCAGGTTCTTATTAGTCATCAATTTTATACACATCAGTGTATACACGTTAATCCCAATTGCCCAATTCATCACACCACCGCCCCCAGCTCCCCATCGCTTTCCCCCCTCAGTGTCCATACGTTTGTTCTCTACATCTGTGTCTCAATTTCTGCCCTGCAAACCAGTTCATCTGTACCATTATTCTCGGTTCCACATATGCATTAATATATGATGTTTTTCTCTTTCTGACTTACTTCACTCTGTATGACAGTCTCTAGATCCATCCACGTCTCAACAAATGACCCAATTTCATTCCTATTTATAGCTGAGTAATATTCCATTGTATATATGTACCACAACTGCTTTATCCATTCGTCTGGCGATGGGCATTTAGGTTGCTTCCATGACCTGGCTATTGTAAATAGTGCTGCAATGAACACTGGGGTGCAAGTGTCTTTTTGAATCATGGTGTTCTCTGGGTATATGCCCAGTAGTGGGATTGCTGGATCATATGGTAATTCTATTTTTAGTTTTTTAAGGAACCTCCATACTGTTCTCCATAGTGGCTGTATCAATTTACATTCCCACCAACAGTGCAAGAGGGTTCCAGTTTCTCTACACCCTCTCCAGCATTTGTTGTTCGTAGATGTTCTGATGATGCCCATTCTAACTAGTGTGAGGTGATACCTCATTATAGTTTTGATTTGCATTTCTCTAATAATTAGTGATGTTGAGCATCTTTTCATGTGCTTCTTGACCATCTGTATGTCTTCTTTGGAGAAATGTCTATTTAGGTCTTCTGCCCATTTTTGGATTGGGTTGTTTGTTTTTTTGATATTGAGCTGCATGAGCTATTTATATATTTTGGAGATTAATCCTTTTTCCGTTGATTCGTTTGCAAATATTTTCTCCCATTCTGAGGGTAGTCTTTTCATTTTGTTTATGGTTTCCCTTGCTGTGCAAAAGCTTTGAAGTTTCATTAGGTCCCATTTGTTTATTTTTGTTTTTATTTCCATTACTCTAGGAGGTGGATCAAAAAAATCTTGCTGTGATTTATGTCAACGAGTGTTCTCCCTATGTTTTCCTCTAAGAGTTTTATAGTGTCCAGTCTTACATTTAGGTCTGTAATCCATTTTGAGTTTATTTTTGTGTATGGTGTTAAGGAGTGTTCTACTTTCATTCTTTTACATATAGCTGTCCAGTTTTCCCAGCACCACCTATTGAGGAGGCTGTCTTTTCGCCATTGTATATCCTTATCTCCTTTGTCATAGATTAGTTGACCATAGGTGTGTGGGTTTACCTCCAGGTTTTCTACATTGATCTATGTTTCTGTTTTTGTGCCAGTACCATATT
Source organism: Lipotes vexillifer (assembly GCF_000442215.2). Classification (NCBI taxonomy): domain Eukaryota; kingdom Metazoa; phylum Chordata; class Mammalia; order Artiodactyla; family Lipotidae; genus Lipotes; species Lipotes vexillifer. The sequence goes on from NW_006787415.1 coordinate 531,620, forward strand.
TTCTTCATTACTGTAACTTTGTAGTATAGTCTGAACTCAGGGATTCCTCCAGCTCTGTTTTTCCCCTCAAGACTGCTTTGGCTATTTGGGGTCCTTTGTGTCTCCATACAAATTTTAAGATTTTTTGTTCTAGTTCCGTAAAAAATGCCATTGGTAATTTGATAGGGATTGCATTGAATCTGTAGATTGCTTTGGGTAGTATAGTCATTTTCACAATATTGATTCTTCCAATCCAAGAACATGATATATCTCTCCATCTGTTGGTATCATCTTTAATTTCTTTCATCAGTGTCTTATAGTTTTCTGCATACAGGTCTTTTGTCTCCCTAGGTAGGTTTATTCCTAGGTATTTTATTCTTTTTGTTGCAATGGTAAATGGGAGTGTTTCCTTAATTTCTCTTTCACATTTTTCATCATTAGTGTATAGGAATGCAAGAAACTTCTATGCATTAATTTTGTATCCTGCAACTTTACCAAATTCATTGATTAGCTCTAGTAGTTTTCTGGTGGCATTTTTAGGATTCTCTATGTATAGTATCATGTCATCTGCAAACAGTGACAGTTATACTTCTTCTTTTCCAATTTGTATTCCTTTTATTTCTTTTTCTTCTCTGATTGCCATGGCTAGGACTTCCAAAACTATTTTGAATAATAGTGGTGAGAGTGGGCATCCTTGTCTTGTTCCTGACCTTAGAGGAATTGCTTTCAGTTTTTCACCATTGAGAATGATGTTTGCTGCAGGCTTGTTGTATATGGCCTTTATTATGTTGAGGTAGCTTCCCTCTATGCCCACTTTCTGGAGAGTTTTTATCATAAATGCATGTTGAATTTTGTCAAAAGCTTTTTCTGCATCTACTGAGATGATCATATGTTTTTTATTCTTCAATTTGTTAATATGGTGTATCACATTGATTGATTTGCGTATATTGATAAATTCTTGCATCCCTGGGATAAGTCTCACTTGATCATGGTGTATGATCCTTTTAATGTGTTGTTGGATTCCGTTTGCTAGTATTTTGTTGAGGAGTTTGCATCTATGTTCATTGGTGATATTGGTCTGTAATTTTCTTTTTTTGTAGTATCTTTGTCTGGTTTTGGTATCAGGGTTATGGTGGCCTCCTAGAATGAGTTTGGGAGTGTTCCTTCCTCTTCAATTTTTTGGAAGAGTTTGAGAAGGATGGGTGTTAGCTCTTCTCTAAATGTTTGATAGAATTCACCTGTGAAGCCATCTGGTCCTGGACTTTTGTTTGTTGAAAGATTTTTAATCACAGTTTGAATTTCATTACTTGTGATTGGTCTGCTCATATTTTTTATTTCTTCCTGGTTCAGTCTTGGAAGGTTATACCTTTCTAAGAATTTGTCCATTTCTTCCAGGTTGTCCATTTTGTTGGCATAGAGTTGCTTGTAGTAGTCTCTTAAGATGCTTTGTATTTGTGCAGTGTCTGTTGTAACTTCTCCTTTTTCGTTCCTAATTTTATTGATTTGAGTCTTCTCCCTCTTTTTCTTGATAAGTCTGGCTAGTGGTTTATCAATTTTGTTTATCTTCTCAAAGAACCAGCTGTTAGTTTTATTGATCTTTGCTACTGTTTTCTTTGTTTCTATTTCATTTATTTCTGCTCTGATCTTTATGATTTCTTTCCTTCTACTAACTTTGGGTTTTCTTTGTTCTTCTTTCTCTAGTTCCTTTAGGTGTAAGTTTAGATTGTTTATTTGAGATTTTCCTTGTTTCTTGAGGTAGGCTTGTATAGCTACAAACTTCCCTCTTAGAACTGCTTTTGCTGCACCTATAGGTTCGGATCGTCATGTTTTCATTGTCATTGGTCTCTAGGTGTTTTTTGATTTCCTCTTTGATTTCTTCAGTGATCTCTTGGTTATTTAGTAACGTATTGTTTAGCCTCCATGTATTTGTGCTTTTTACCATTTTTTTCCCTGTAATTGATTTCTAATCTCATAGCGTTGTGGTCAGAAAAGATACTTGATATGATTTCAGTTTTCTTAAGTTTACTGAGGCTTGATTTGTGACCCAGAATGTGATCTATCCTGGAGAATGTTCCATGCACACTTGAGAAGAAAGTGTAATCTGCTGTTTTTGGATGGAATGTCCTATAAATATCAATTAAATCTATCTGGTCTATTGCATCATTTAAAGTTTGTGTTTCCTTATTAATTTTCTGTTTGGATGATCTGTCCATTGGTGAAAGTGGGGTGTTAAAGTCCCCCACTATTATTGTGTTACTGTCGATTTCCTCTTTTATAGCTCTTAGCAGTTGCCTTATGTATTGAGGTGCTCCTATGTTGGGTGCATATATATTTATAATTGTTATATCTTCTTGTGGGATTGATCCCTTGATCATTATATAGTGTCCTTCCTTGTCTTTTGGAACATTCTTTATTTTAAAGTCTATTTTATCTGATATAAGTATTGCTACTCCAGCTTTCTTTTGATTTCCGTTTGCATGGAATATCTTTTTCCATCCCCTCACTTTCAGTCTGTATGTATCCCTAGGTCTGAAGTGGGTCTCTTTTAGACAGTGTATATATGGGTCTTGTTTTTGTATCCATTCAGTAAGCCTGTGTCTTTTGGTTGGAACACTTAATTCATTCACGTTTAAGGTAATTATTGATATGTATATTCCTATGACCATTTTCTTAATTGTTTTGGGGGTTTTTTTGTAGATCCTTTTCTTCTCTTGTGTTTCCCACTTAGAGAAGTTCCTTTAGCATTTGTTGTAGAGCTGGTTTGGTGGTGCTGAATTCTCTTAGCCTTTGCTTGTCTGTAAAGCTTTTGATTTCTCCATCGAATCTGAATGAGATCCTTGCTGGGTAGAGTAATCTTGGTTGTAGGCTCTTCCCTTTCATCACTTTAAGTATATCATGCCACTCCCTTCTGGCTTGTAGAGTTTCTTCTGAGAAATCAGCTGTTAACCTTATGGGAGTTCCCTTGTATGTTATATGTCGTTTTTCCTTTGCTTCTTTGCCATTTTATTACTATGTGTCTCAGCATGTTTCTCCTTGGGTTTATCCTGTATGGGACTCTCTGCAGTTCCTGGACTTGGGTGGCTATTTCCTTTCCCATGTTAGGGAAGTTTTCAGCTCTAATCTCTTCAAATATTTTCTCTGGTCCTTTCTCTCCCTCTTCTCCTTCTGGGACCCCTATAATGCAAATGTTGTTGCGTTTAATGTTGTCCCAGAGGTCTCTTAGGCTGTCTTCATTTCTTTTCATTCTTTTTTCTTTATTCTGTTCCACAGCAGTGAATTCCACCATTCTGTCTTCCAGGTCACTTATCCGTTCTTCTGCCTCAGTTATTCTGCTATTGATTCCTTCTACTGTAGTTTTCATTTCAGTTATTGTATTGTTCATCTCTGTTTGTTTGCTCTTTAATTCTTTAGGTCTTTGTTAAACATTTCTTGCATCTTCTCGATCTTTGCCTCCATTCTTTTTCTGAGGTCCTGAATTATCTTCACTATCATTATTCTGAATTGTTTTTCTGGAAGATTGCCTATCTCCACTTTATTTAGTTGTTTTCCTGGGGTTTTATCCTGTTCCTTCAGCTGGTACATAGCCCTCTGCCTTTTCATCTAGTCTATCTTTCTCTGAATGTGGTTTTTGTTCCACAGGCTACAGGATTGTACTTCTTGCTTCTGCTGTCTGCCCTCAGGTGTATGAGGCTATCTAAGAGGCTTAAGCAAGTTTTCAGATAGGAGGGACTGGTAGTGGGTAGAGCTGACTGTTGCTCTAGTGGGCAGAGCTCAGTAAAACTTTAATCTGCTTGTCTGCTGATGGGTGGGGCTGGGTTCCCTCCCTGTTGGTTGGTTGGCCTGAGGCAACCCAACATTGGAGCCTGCCTGGGCTCTTTGGTGGAGCTAATGACAGACTCTGGGAGGGCTCATGCCAAGGAGTACTTCCAAGAACTTCTGCTGCCGGTGTCCTTGTCCCCACAGGGAGCCACAGCCACCTGCACCTCTGCAGGAGACCCTCCAACACTAGCAGGTAGGTCTGTTTCAATTTCCCCTGGGGTCACTGCTCCTTCCCCTGGGTCCCAATGCGCACACTACTTTGTGTGTGCCCTCCAAGAGTGGAGTTTCTGTTTCCCCCATTCCTGTCAGAGTCCTGCAATCAAATCCCACTAGGCTTCAAAGTCTGATTCTCTAGGAATTCCTCCTCCCTTTGCCAGACCCCCAAGTTGGGAAGCCTGACGTGGGGCTCAAAATCTTTACTCCAGTGGGTGGACTTCTGTGGTATAAGTGTTCTCCAGTTTGTGAGTCACCCACCCCGCTGTATGAGATTTGATTTTATTGTGATTGCACCCCTCCTACCATCTCAATGTGACTTCTCCCTTGTCTTTGGACGTTGGGTATCTTTTTTGGTGAGTTCCAGTGTCTTCCTGTTGATGATTGTTCAGCAGTTAGTTGTGATTCTGGTGCTCTCGCAAGAGGGAGTGAGAGCACGTCCTTCTACTCCACCATCTTGGTTCTCCTCGTACTTGACAAAATCTAACATCCCTCCAGATAAAAGCTTGCGCTGAACTAGATATAGATGAGAATTTCCTCAACTTGATGAAAGGTAGCAATCAAAAATCTACAGTTAACATCACACTTAATGGTGAAAGACTTAAATATTATCTTCCTAATATCAGAAATGAGACAGAGTTGTCCTCTCACCACTTCTATTGAATATTGTACTTCAAATTCTTGGTAGCACAGCAATGTAAAACCAAAGAAATAATAAAGGCATCCAAACTGGAAGAGAAGAAGTAAATCTATGTTTATGCATTGATGACATGATTATCTGTATGGAAAACCCAGTGGAATGTGCAAAAAAGTTATTGTAACTAATAAATGAGTTTAGCAACAGTTCCAGGGTGTTAGATTAACATACAGAAATTGATGGTATTTCTTTATACCAGCAAAGAAAAGTCAGATATTGAAAAATTTTATAAATACTGTATATAGTAATATCAAGATTATCGAATGCTTATATAAATCTGACAAAAGCTGGGCTGTAACTGTGCAACAAAAACTACCAACATAATGTTGACAGATGTTAAAGAAGACTGAATAAATGGAGATATATTGTGTTACTGGATTCAAAGATCAGTATTGTTAAGATGTCTGTTCTCCCCAAATTATTTTATCAATCCAGTGCATTTGAATAAAAATCTCACAGACTTTATTTGTAGAAACTGACAGACTTATTCTAAACTTCAAATGGAAATGCAAATGATATAGAAAAGCCAAAGCAACTTTGAAAAAGAAAATTAATGTTTGAGGATTAACGATGTATTTTAAGACTATAGCTAGAATAATGAAGATACTGAAAAAATTCTGTACAGGTACACAAATAGATCAATGGAACATAATAGAGATTACAAAAATAGAACCATTCATATATAGACAACTGATTTTCAGCAAAGTTGCAAAAGAAATTCAGGGTAGAAAGAAGTCTTTTTAACAAATGGTGCTGGAATAGATATCAGTATGCCCAAAAAATGAAGTTAAATCCATACCCTGCACTGTATAAATTATTAACTCAAATGGATCATAAATATAAATATAAAACCTAAAACTCGTATTTGTCAAGTAGAAAGTATAGGAGGAAACTTTTTGTGAAACCTCAAGCAAAAGACTTTTAAATGCGGTGGAAAAGGCATGAGCCATACAAGAAAAAAATGATAAATAAGACTTAAACAGAATAAAGAACTTCTGTACTTTGAAAGACATTCTTAAGAAATCTGAGGGGGAAAAGCAGACAAACTGAAGCCCAGGAGAAAATATTTGCAAAGCACATATTGATAAGGACCTTTTATCCAGAATATATTTAAAAAGAACTCTCAAAACTCTATAAGAAAACCAAAAAATCCATGCAAAATAGGCAAATGATTTGGATAGACACTTAAGCTGTATGAAGGCAAATTAGCACTTGAAAAGTAGCTCATTATTACTCATTAGGGATATAAAGTCAAAACCACAGTGAGATATTTCTACACAGTTATTAGAATGTCTAAAATGAAAATGTTTTAGCTTACTAAGTGTTGATCAGGCTGTAGAGCAACTGAAACTCTGATTCACTGTTAATGAGAATAAAAGGTTGTCCTAGCACTTTGGAAAACATTTTGGGAGTTTCTTTGAAAGTTAGATAGATCCTTACCCTATGACTCAGCTATTCTACCCCCAGCTATTTATTCAAGAAAATTGAAAGAATATGTCCAGGCAAATATTTGTACAATAATGTTCATAGCAGCTTTACTTATAATGACCAAACACTGGGAAAACACTAAAATTTCATTAAAAGGTTTATGGATAAACAAGTTGTAGTATATCCATTCAATGTAATACTACTTATCAATATAAAGAAATAAACCATTTCTTTTTGGTTTTAATTGGGGTATCGTTCTTTTACAATGTTGTGTTAGTTTCTACTGTACAGCGAAGTGGAGTTCCCTGTGCTATACACCAGGTTCTCATTAGTTATCTATTTTATACATATTAGTGTATATATGTCAATCCCAAGCCATTTCTACTTGCAGCAAAATAAGTTAATCTAAAAATAATTATGCTGAGTGAAAGAAAACAGACCAAACAAAAGTGCACATTATATGATTCATTTACATGGAATTCTAGAAAATGCAAATTAATATATAATGATAGAAGGAACTGTCAGGATTTGCTTGGGGACAGGGGTAGGGCAGGTGTGGTGGGGAGTGGCAGGAAGGAGGGATTCAAAGGAGGACGCTTTGAGGGTTGGTTGATGTGTTCATTATCTTGACTGTGGTGATGATTTCTTAGGCATATACATATGTCAAGACATTAAATTGTACACTTTGAGTTTGTACTGTTTCTAATTATTATATATTATACTTCAGTAAAGTTGTTTTAAAAATAAGATATTCTCAAGAAACTCTCTGAGTCACCTAAAGAGCATTTAAATTTGACTAATAATAATATTTCTTATTATTGATATTAGACAGTGAAAGAATATACATACATGCATACATATATATCTGTGTGTGTGTATATATATATATATATATATATACACACACACATAAGCTAATTCTGAATTATTTATCTTGTCATGAAGTTAAAAGAAACAAAAAGAACCCATATATTACTGTGAATGCCTCAGTTGTAGATACTTCTGTATATGCATGTTGATGAATCTCTATTTTTAGTCTAGTGAATAAGCATGCTTTTACTTTTTTTTCCAAAATCTTCTGCAACCAAGTCTGAGCAGGTGTCAAACAGTTCATGAAAGCACATCAGAAAACAATCTACTGGCTTTGCTTAAAGCAGAAGAGGAGCTGCTGAAGCAAGTAGGATAGTAAATGGGTGGGTTAGCCTTCGACCGGTGGTTTAAATAAACCCTAGCAAGAAAATAATTTGTATTTTCTAGTCCTTTTATTCTATCTTCTAAAATCTGTTGAACCAATCTTTTAACCCTCAAATGAATTTTTAAATAATTAAGTTGCTTTAAGAAAAAAATCCTCATTCCTATTTACTAATCCCTTCCTCATTCTGGCTCCATAATGAAGCTCCAGTAATCCCTATATTTACTCCACCCTTCTCCTAATCTAGTGTGAGGCAATATACCAAGCATTGAGCCTGGGAAGAAAAGTGTTGGACTCTTTGAAAAGTTTCCATTTTGCTAAATGAGGTCCCTGCCTCCTCCTGCACCTTCCCCATCTCCACTTGACCCTGTGCTAATGCTCCTGCTTTATATTAAAAGGATAGATTGACCTTTAAGTTCTATTTGCAGCTTAATGTTGCCCTGCTCCCGCAATTGGGTCTGCCCCTTCCCTGCCTCTGGCAGCAATACTGCTGGATTAATTGTCTTACACACATTCTAGTATTTGTCTGACAGCCTCTGGAAGGTACAAGGGCAAGCTTGAGGTATTGGTAGCAATACAGGAAGATGCAAAGGACAAAACAAAACAAAAACAAAAACCTGAAACGTTAAAGAACTTCTCAATAGCTCAGCAAATCATCTTTTAGTAAATTAAATATTGGTGAATGTGTCACTCATCAAATTGACCTTTAGCACATGGGTAGTTTAAGGATCCATCAAATGTAAGAGTCAGTGGGGGATGGCCAGTTGCAGGAGTTGAAAGACCCACCTACCAACCTGCTGATGTTAGAGGCTGAGGACTTCTAGGGGAGAGGCCCAGCAGTGGGTCCCAGCAGTGACATTTCTGTCACATGCGGACTGAAGGTCCCTCAGATATCAGGCAGAATCACTCGTCAGTCTTCCAGTAGGTGCTCTCTGTTAAAGGAGGGCAGGCTGGTCCCCTTGGTGTTCTGCTGATTAAATGAAGCCAAGGAACTACTCAAGTTTCTTACATGCTTGAGGTGGGCCTACATCCCTCCCATTCCACCTGATACTACAATTGACCATTGTGGTTATGTGAATACAGGATTATCACATCATATATCCTAATCCTTTAGTCTTAGTATTGAGGCTGGTGAAGGAGAGGTGCAACCAGTTAGGACTCTGTGGGATAGTGATGGGAGGGAATGGTGCAGGCCAGGGTTCAGTCTTGGGAGAAAGGAAAAGAAGGCAGAAGTTTTCCTGGGGTATTAGCTTGGTCTCTAAGCATCACCCAAGGAAACTCTTCTTTATTTAATGGAAGGTCCAGGTAGGATGGTTATGGAGATGTGAGAGCTATTGCTTATGCCTACCAAGACTCCCTGATGGTGTATGGACCTGGAGAATGTATGCCTTATTGGCTATGTTATCTATTTCTGATTTACCTACTTTGAGCCCTTTTATTTGCCATGCAGCTTCTCTAAATCTTGGCCTGCTATTAGAATAGCCTCAATGACATTGAAAAGGATAAAAAAATGTTACAATGAAGAATATGTACTTAGTAAATGCCTGGAGAGAATTAGAATATGCTAACTTTGTCCCAATGAAGTAAATAATACACTAGGTGATACAGCACTGAGGTGCCCCTCAGTTTACAATTTTCTCTGCATTTGTTTTTGGCATAGGAGGGGGTACTATTTAGAGCTGTGTAAGTACATGGAATTTTTGAAAAGGGCCCACCAAGAGAAGAATATGAATTAGAATTCTTTAGTCTTATCATGTGATCTTGGAAGCCAGAGGACATAAAGACCTGAGTGTGACAATCTGAGGATTATTCATATCAGGGGGTTGAATTGGGCAACCTTTGCTAATATGAGTGTAAAGACTTATATGTAAGACTGCTGAGACCAGATTCCAGTGTACTTGGGGTTGAAGAGCAGGTAAGAAAACTATTTCGTTCATCTGGTCTAGATGACAGGGTCAGGTGGGTATCACCAGGTGACCCTGAAGCCCAGATTGTATGCTTAATTTCACTGGTAATCTACCAGTATTATGCCAGGGTGCAGGGAGAGCACCATTCATAAGCTTCCCTGGTGAGAAATAACTTAATTAACATTCCCTCTAGAGCCTTGTCAAAGATGGTCCTGAGTTGCATGAGGCACTCCTGTGCCTAAGCTTTGACAAATTATGTGGTCAGATGGCAGCAGCGAGAGCTAACCGTGCTTCTGTCCTCCCCTGGGTAAATCCTCTAGCCAGAGGTTCTGTCAGTGTGTCATTGCTAGAACTCGTGTCTCTTGTATTCTGATCTTTAAACAAGGGTGTCAGTCACTGTGTTTATTCTGGTTCTCATTTTGTTGAAACAGAGCCACAGAAACTGGCATTGACTGTTGGAAACTCACAGCTGTGATGGAGTAGCAGGCTTTCTACATCTGTTATTGGGTGTCTTTCATTAACAGTAAAATACATAATCAAATCTGTATTCTATTCATGAAATTTCCACATTGAGAAAGGTCCATATTAGGCCTTTTGTAATCTTTCTAAGGGTTCAAAAGCTGATTTTAAAACGTCGACAGGTTTTTCCTGTTGGCATGCGTCAGAAATTCCTTGTCTGTAATCTTTAGGTTTTCATTTGGTATTATATTATACAGTTCATGGATATCAACTATTAAATGAGGCAAAATTTGTATGTACCTCCTGTAGCAAATCAGAACACACATTCTTATAATAATTTGGAGAACAGTATCTCTTTGAAGTGTGGCCTGGATTTAGAGGCCACGTTGCTGCCATATTTCTCAACTCTGAAAAGGTCTGTTAATTTAATTTAACTTTTGTTTTAAATATGTTTTTCTAATTTACTGTATGATATAGGCTGGAAATTCAGCATCATCAAAATCATAAAACAGATATAAATTTTGAATTAAATAGTATCATGTAAAGTAAAAGAAAAATTTACATTTGATAGGCATGAAACACTTCAGTGTTACAAAACAGAACAAAAACTTTTACAATATATAACATGAACTAACTTGTACATATTTGTGTAAATATTGTACGTAGTCCCTGATATTTCCAATTTAATGAAAGTCGTTAGTAACTGCTTTTGCACTTCCCAGATAATTTCATACACTGATGGTGAACATGCCAATGGTACAGCTGATATGGAGGGTAAATTGGCAATAGCTAGAAAAATCACAGATATGTTTACTCTTTCACTCAGCAATCTCATTTCTAGGAAGCTATCCCAAAGTTACACTGGCAAAAGTATATACTATGTGCACATGCTCATTAACTGTAACAATATTTGTAATGGCAAAAGATTGAAAACAAACCCATCAGCAGAGAGTGAGTTGAGTAGGTTGTGATAATAGCACACAATGGAGTATATGCAACCACATACACAAAAAATGAGGATTTCTGCATAATGATAGATTGTAATCACAGGGACACATTAGGTGGAGGAAGCAAGGTGCTGATCAGTGTATACAGTAAGCCACATTTCATCATCAATAGTGATGTGCTATTTCAGGACAACTAGATATTTGTTTGTCTTGATGTACTACAACCTAAAGTACATAGAATCACCTATAGTCTCCCCCAGAATGTTTAACCTGAGCCTCATCAAGTCCTTAAGTCTAATTCCCAGTTTATTTGGAATACAGGGGACAAAGGAACATGTTAAAGGAGATATGGGGAAGCATCAGACCAGTGCAGAAGTTGGGACACTCTGCAAGACCACTGGCCTGTTGTCTTTAACTAGGAAATGTCTTGGGAAAAGATACAGTGGTTGTGATAAGGTCTATTCAGATTAAAAGAGAAAGAGCTTGAGTTGATTCTGGTTTAGACCAGCCAACTCTAAAAGACATTTTGGAAGGAGTCAACTATGGACTAAGTATTAGATAGTACTAAAGAATTATTGTTAATTTTATCTGATGTAATTATTGTATGGCGAGTAGGTAGGGAAACATCCTTTTTTCAGAGGCACCCAGAGGTATTTAGGGTAGAAATACTCTTGTTGTCTGTAATTTAAATACTTCAGGAAAAAAATAGTTGAAAAAATTGGGCAGAATGTTAACAATCATGAAACCTAGATGATGAGTATATTGGGGAGGACATTGTGAAACCAAGTCCCCTAAAACAAAGTTCCCTTGCCAAGTCTGTGATGAACCTTGCAATCAAAAACTTTATTTTCGGGCTCCCCTGGTGACGCAGTGGTTGAGAATCCGCCTGCCAATGCAGGGGACACGAGTTCGTGCCCCAGTCCGGGAAGGTCCCTCATGCCGCGGAGCGGCTGGGCCCGTGAGCCATGGCTGCTGAGCCTGCACGTCTGGAGCCTGTGCTCCGCAACGGGAGAGGCCACAACAGTGAGAGGCCCGCGTACTGCAAACAAAACAAAAAAAAACAAAACTTTATTTTCTTTCTTGCCCTGCCCTTGTTCCTCTCAGGATTGAGGAGTAGCAAAGAAAAGGGAGGATTGAAACTAAATAGAACCCTGCAGGGCCTTCCTGGGTAAAAAAGCCCCTCCATGTCCCCTCTATATTTGTAGAAAAAGGCTTTGGTCTCCTAGGCCTTCCCCAAGTTCCAAAGAACAGACTCAAGCAGTTACTAATTAGAGAAGTGGGGGAATGCAGAAACAAAGGAAAAGCAGTTAGGCAAGAAAAGTATGATAGCTTGAAAAATAGTTCAGCAATGAAAGAGTCCTAGTTCCTCCTGAAGGGATATGTATAATAATCTGATACATATCTTTGAGTTGTTCTGTAGAACCTAAGACCCTCACCCAGGTAGAGAATGGGGACTACACACTCACCACGGGCAGTAGACGCCAGACTGATCGGAATCAGAAGGCTGATAATTAAGATCTGCAAAACATCACCCTGTTACCTCACCACCAGCCCATCAAAGAATGTCCATGAGCTGATCAGGTACCCTAAAACCCTCACCCCTAAGGTCGACATTAAAAACCCTTCCCTGAAAGTCATCAGGGAGTTTGGGTCTTTTGAGCATGTTCTCCTTGCTTGGCATCCTGCAATAAATACTGAAATTTCTTTCACCTCAACCAGGTGTCAGTAGATTGGCTTTGCTGCATTTGGGCAAGTGGACCCGAGTTTGGTTTGGAAGCAATATTTGTATTATTTCTATCTTTATGTATGTTTGAAACTTTTCACTTAATAAAAAGCTAAAAAGTGAAACCTAAACAAAGAAACACCAACTGAGGTGTTGCCTGGTCCCCTCCTCTCTCGGTCGATGACTGGGTGCAGGCAAGAGCTGTAGCAGCTGCCTTGTTTTCTAAGTGGAAGGCACAGGTTGAAGTCTGTAGAGTCATGACAGCTCTGGACCACCTACCTGCCCAGGGAGAAATGATTATTATAATTAAGCCATTGGTGGAAATTTTTAATTTTAAGTGTTATAAATTTGCAGGATGTGTCAAGAAGATATACACTCTGAATCTCAGAAGTCCCACTCTCCCTGCCCATACCTTCTAGACTAAATCTTAGACCTTATCAGATATGCAAAAATAGAGGCCCATGGAACAACTCACTGCAATATTCAGTACATTGTTAATTCCTAATAAAAGCTGCCAAAGAGTTTCTTCGATTTATCTCATTAATGATCAGATGACCTGCCTCCACATAGGTGGCTTAAAAAGTAGAAATGAGGCTTATGCTGAGGACTCAGAGGCAGTGATAAAACTTTATATAAACATCTTTTCCAGATAGTACATGTCACCAGCACTGAGGAAGGGGAAGTTATCATAAACAGAAGTATCCAGATGTATGCAAACTGTTTTTAAAAGCCATGAATAAAATATGAGTGTAAAATGTCTTGGCAGAATTCTGACTGGCATGACTTTCTAGGCATAGTTTGTATTCTGTGGCAAAAATGATAATTAAATATTTAATTTGTTTGGGAATTGTTCCCCAGACCATTATTACTGAATCACTTATTTGGTGCTATAAAAATTTTATATTTCAGGAAGTGTTTGGTGTATCTAAGACATGTGGTAATACCACCCAACTATCTAACAGGAAGCCTCATCTTTAATGTTGAGTTCGCTTCATGAGTCCTTGCGAGGAATACTATCGTGGGCAATAATTGTTCATTAATACAAACAAACAGATTGTAGGATGAGTAAGCTTCCCATTAAAAACTGAACTCCGATCAGAGAGTAAAACAGTAATTAAAACCTGAACAAAACCCTGTTCTTGGACAGAATTTTAAAGTGGATGAGTCTTACTTACACTCAGCATTTCTCACTCTCATTTCACCATCTCTCTTCCTCATATATTCCACTCCACCCCAACCCCTTCCCCAAGTGCCAGCTTCAGTGTAGGAACTCAGTGCTTCTTGGCCCAGTGCAAACACCTGTTATGGTATTTTGGTGCCAATGTAGCATCATCTGGGGCCTTTCTAAACCTCTACCTTCTTCCCCAAACCTCCCATAATCCAAAATGTGACTGCTGTAGGATTTCATCAGAAAACATATGGACACAAGTAACTGATCTTCACAAAGTAAAAATTTTCAACTTACAGTGCTAAAATCCTATGGGCATAAGTCATGGCTCATCATATGATGCTTTGTTCAGTTTTACTTTGATCTACTCACTAAATAATTCATCCTCAGCGTAACTGAGGGTAAAGAGTGGGGTGGGAGTGGGTTAGAGAGGAAAGTCAAATCGGAAATGGGAAAGGGGTAGAGTAGAGCATATTTGGACTGAAAATAAAGCAAGATTTTTCTTTTACATGGGGCTAATGTAGGAATACACACAATACTTCTAGCTGTCCCAAGATGATCATTGATTCCTTCTTTGTGGTGAGATTTCAGGCATGGAATTGGCCTTAGCCAATGTAAATTTTGGCAACATATGTTTTTAGTTCTCCTAATAAATCAAACTGTCTCACATTTATGGTGCCAAATATTTTCTCAGCTCACTTATATCAATAGTTGCTAAAAATTTTGTTCCATGACCTGGGATGATGTTAGGAGGTCCGTGATATGAAAGATCAGTGTAACACATGAGTTTTTCATGAAGTTAATTTTATTTATTCTCAAAGACTGTCTTTTATTATAATGGTATTCCCTTCCTTCTTTAATGCTGAAATAAATTCTTCCCTTTGTGAAATAGTGGTGACAGTAGATGGTAATTGTTTTAATGTGTGCTTAATGTTTTTAATTTTACACATTAAAAAGATGGCAAACCTATGTTTCTTCACTCGTTTTCCAGTAGAGGTGGACAGATTTTACTTGTATTGGAATTCAAAAGTCTGAGACCAACTGCTCCATATTCTATTCTCTGCTTCAAATATTGTTTTCTTGGAGGTGACTGATTCAGACTAGATCTAGGAGAGAAAAGCATAGAATGTCAAAGATGCTTTTCAAGCTGTAAACTAACTTCTCAGTTGTTAACTACTGGGTACTAATACTTTTCTTTAAATGGAAAGGTGTTTCTGAATTGAAAAGCCCAGAGTTTCCGAATAAATTTAGAAAGCATTTTCTTGATCTACACAAAAGGGTTTTAAGGGCTTGTCTTTCTTTTGGGCTCTTCACTGTGACTTCAAAGTAATCATTTTCAGATTATTAAAGCAGTCTGCCTTGGAGTTATCAGTTTTTTCTTTATGAGGAAATCTGAGGTTAGCTAGAACCCAGTTACAGAACATCAGACTGAAGGAGGAAAAGCTGACAAAGTGAGGCAATGCTTAATCATTTCAATATGTGCAATTAACCATTTATACACTTCTTAAAAGCAGAGAGCTGGCATGGTGGTATGTGAAAGAAAAAAATGTGTAATTAAACACCCCTCAGTTTATCTTCAGTAAAATTTCACCATTGTCTAAAATTTATTGTTATTTGCAATTACCTGTTTCGGCTCCTCTTTGCCCTTCCCCCTTTTGGAATCCTTAGTTTGAAGTTCTGTTCATTTTTTAAATTATTTCAATGGAAAAAAATTATTTTATGCTTTTTAAAAAAATATGGATGTGGGTATGGACTTAAGCTCCCACATCAATCAGTACCGGAAAATTTTATAAAAAGCACTATCAGGGCTTCCCTGGTGGCGCAGTGGTTGAGAGTCCGCCTGCCGGTGCAGGGGACACGGGTTCGTGCCCCGGTCCGGGAAGATCCCACATGCCGCGGAGCGGCTGGGCCCGTGAGCCATGGCCGCTGAGCCTGTGCTCCGCAACGGGAGAGGCCACAGCAGTGAGAGGCCCTCGTACGGAGGGGCGGGGGGAAGCACGGGGCGGGGGGAAGCACTATCAAGGCACTCTAAGGATAGAATTCTAGTATAAATGTCAATACCAACCTACTGATAAAGTTTTCACAAATACTTTTTGTAGAACGGCAAACCAACTTTGTGATGGTTCATGAACAAAGAGTTCAAATATTCCTTGATCTGTCCAATTCATAAATATCTTTTTTGTTGTTGCCTGTCTCCCTGTTCCCTGCCTCCCCCCTGCCCCCTACGGCAGTTTTGGGGTTTTTTCTTTAATTCTTCCCCTCGCCTCTCTAGCCTCTAGTTTAGTTTCCTTTATTGACTATTTATTGAATGAATGAACTCCCCGCCCCTGTTCCAGCAGCCTGGTTCCCCTCGACCCCATGCCATGCGGCTTTTCCTCCTGGGACTCCGGTCGCAGCACACTCGCCGGGGGGCTGGACGTGACGTGCGCCAAGGGAGGAGCCGGCGAGGGGGCCAGAGCCGCTCCAGAGGCCGCGGTCTGAGCAGGGGTTGGCTGGGAGCCTGGAGGCGGGCGGGAGGCGGGCAACAGCTCCGCCGTGGCTCGGAGGAGAGCCACACCGGCTCAAGAACCCTCGGAGGGGAGCCGCGGCCGGCGTAGAAGGCAACTCTTCCAGCGGGCGCGGCGGTCACCTGGGAGCCCCGCGGGGACCCGACGTGCCCGAGGGGAGCTCCTGGGCGCTGGGCTGCGGCTGCGGCACGGCGCTGCGGGGCCCGGATCCCACGAGACCTGGGACACCCGGGACGGAGGCGTGGCCGCGTCACCCTGCGCTGTTTCTGGTGGATCAAGCTGGGAAGCCGGTGCGTTTCTAAGCAGTCGCCACCCCAGCTTCTCTCAGCTCGAATTCAGCCTCCAAGTTGCAGGCACTGGAAAGACTACCTCGACGAGGAGGGCATCTGCCCCTGACTGTGGTGGGGTTTGCTCAGGGGCTTAGAAGGCACCGGGGACTGACCCAACCAGCCCGGGGAGGACTGACAGGCGCCTGAGAAAGCCGCAGGGCGTGGGCCGCCGTCGGGGTTCGGAGGCGAGGGGGCTGTGCTCGTTTCGTAGATCCCGAGGCCCTGAGCTTATCTCATGGGCTGTCTGCTCATCCACCCCGTGTCCCACGCCTGATCCCCGGCACTCCTTGGGGCAACTTCTGTGCAAACTTCTGATTCTGTTTCTCAAGGTTCCCTTCTTCCCGGAAAGGTTGGGACGAGCTGCAGGTGCTAGCCTTGCACATTGCGGACCAGTTGTCTCCGAGGAGAGGTGCACCTAGAAGAGGACAATGGCAGTGCCGGGATCAGAGCTGCCTTCTGGCCCTGTGGCCCCCATGCTCTTGTCATGGCTAACAGGACTAGGGGCTGGAATGGTCTTCCTGAGCTTCATGCAGAAACTCCTGTACCCTTACTTCTGGGACGACTTCTGGTACCTGCTGAAGGTGTTACGCTGTGGATTTCAGATGGAGATGTACAGACTGAAAGGGGAGCTGGTCACTGTCCTGGATAAATTCCTGATGCATGCCAAGAAGCAGCCTCAGAAACCTTTCATCATCTATGAGGGAGACATCTACACCTATCAGGATGTGGACAAGAGGAGTAGTAGAGTGGCCCACGTCTTCCTGAACCATTCCACGCTGAAAAGGGGCGATACTGTGGCTCTGCTGATGAGCAATGAGCCCGATTTCATTCACGTGTGGTTCGGCCTCGCCAAGCTGGGCTGCGTGGTGGCCTTCCTCAACTCCAACATTCGCTATGTCTCCCTCCTGCATTGCATCCGCAGCTGTGAGCCCAGGGCCCTCGTGGTGGGTGCAGGTAGAGTATGGGGTGTGGTCGGCTTATGCAGAATGGCAACCCTGCCTCCTACCCCTGCCCCTTCATTTTTTTGTTAGAACCAATTCACAACTAATATTCTGGGTGTGTGATGAAGTGTGCATGTTAAGGGTACAAAATAGTTTCATAATTCTATGGCTAGTGGTTTAATTCCCCCTCTCCCACTTCAATCACTTACTCTTTTGTAAATTACCAATTATTAGCACAGCTTTTGAAGACTTCTGAAATCTCTGCTGCTTATTATTTTAGCGAAGGCGGGGGTGGGGGGTGGGGCGCGGGGAGGGGGAGGGGCGCGCC